>NC_072032.1:1601659-1704159 GCF_027791375.1 Indicator indicator | reverse complement strand
AGATAGAGATAGAGATAGAGAGAGAGAGAGAGAGAGAGAGAGAGATAGAGATAGAGAGATAGATAGAGAGATAGAGATAGAGATAGAGATAGAGTTAGAGATAGAGATAGAGATAGAGATAGAGATAGAGATAGAGATAGAGATGGAGATAGAGATAGAGAGAGAGAGAGAGAGAGATAGAGAGATAGAGAGAGAGATAGAGATAGAGATAGAGATAGAGATAGAGATAGAGATAGAGATAGAGATAGAGATAGAGATAGAGATAGAGATAGAGATAGAGATAGAGATAGAGTTAGAGATAGAGATAGAGATAGAGATAGAGATAGAGATAGAGATAGAGATAGAGATAGAGATAGAGACAGAGATAAAGATATTATATAGAGAGAAATAGAGATAGAGATATAGAGATATAGAGATAGAAATAGAGATGATAGAGATAAAGACAGAGATAGAGATATATGTTTATATTCTATAATAAGGATATTGAACTGGAATGGTTCACTCAAAACACTCTAGGAAGATGTAGAGAATCACTTGAGAAGAAAAGCAGGACCTGTGTGTAGGGTCACATATTAGGAGAGCTGTCTTACAGGTTTGAATTTGCACAGGCTGATGATAGCCTGAGGGGCAGTGAGGCTTGTGATGCACTTTGTGCTGTAAACAGGCATTTGGGGGCAGGGGAAATCCCAACCAATCTACAAGTCAATATCTAATTAATCTAGTATTGTTATAAGCAATGGGGGTAGGGGGGGGGGTTGGGGGGGGAAAGAAGGGAGAAGAAATCACTAAATCCCACTTTTTCCAATTAAAAAAACTTGCCTTTTTTCACTGTGACTATTTTACAGTCTAGATTTGATTGACTCTATCATATCATGACAAAGTTTAAAAAAAAAGAAGAAGGAGAAAAGAAAAAGAGCACTTTTGGGGTGGTCTTTAGACTTTTCCAGTATTATTCTGTCAATCAGAACAGATTTAAAATCTCTTCCAGTAATCTTATGTTGGTTTAAGCTAAAATCTCTTGGTGTTTTCATTGCCCAATTAAATTGATACCCTACAGCACTGCTTTGTTTTCTTCTTTCTGTCTGCTCATGAGCTTGTCCCGGATGTCAGGTCATTAGTTTAATTAACTGATTTTTTTTTTGGCCAAGCAATGGTATTTTGGTATTTTCTAAATTGCTGTGGAGTAAAAGATCACAGAATCACTCTGTTGGAAAAGCCCTTTAAGATCTTCCAGTCCAACCTTTCTCTAACTCTACCAAAGCTGGTGCTAAACCATGGCCCTCAGCACCTCAGCATCTTCTAAACATCTCCAGGGATGAGGATTCAACCACATCCCTGCAGAGCCTGTGCCAGTCTTTGAGAACCCTTTCAATCAAGAACTTTCCTATCATACCCAGCCTAAACATCTGGTGCAACTTGTGGCCATTTCTTTTCCTCCTCTTGCTTTAGAGAAGAGACCAACCCCACCTGTCTTCAAACTCTTTTCATGGAGTTGTAGAGAGTGAGAAGGTCTCCTCTCAGCCCCTTTTCTCCAGACTGAACAACCCCACTTCCCTCAGCTGCTCCTCACCAGCCCTGTTCTCCAGACCTTTCACCAGCTTTGTTTCCCTTCTCTGGACAAGCTGCAGCACCTCAATGCCCTTCTTGTACTGAGGAGCCCAAAACTGAAGCCAGAACTCAAGATGTGGTTCCCTCAGTGCTGAGCACAGGGGTACAGCACTGCCCTGGTCCTGCTGGTGATGCTATTCTGATCCAGTCCAGAATGATGTTTGCCTTCTGTGCTGGGTGCACCACTTTCTGTTCAAGACCTGTAGAAAATTTTCCAGGCATCAGCCTAAAACTGCCACGCCTTCCTGGCCACCTGGCTCACTTTCACTTGGCTAATAAGGGAGCCCACATGGAAGATGTTTTTGGGCTATGAGCCCCTACCATACTCATCCAGCCACTCAGTTGACTCCCTGAAAAGTTTTTTTTTTACAGAGCAGTAGCACTGTGATTCAAATGGCTCATCCTTCTTGAAGGACACATTCATTTAAAATCCATAGCTCCAGTGTAATACTGGAAATGATTGCCTGGAAATGTGGTCATCATCCCTGGAGACATTCAAGGGCAAACTGGATGGGGCCCTGAGCAACCTAATCTAAGTGGAGATGTCTCTGCTGACTGCAGGGGGTTTGGACAGGATGACCTTTGAGGGTTGCTCTTCAACTTGATGATTCTGTGACATACTTGGGATTCAGGTATGTGGTACAGGAAAAGAAAGACCTCAGACATCTGTTCTTTGTTCTGGGCATAATACCTCTGTCTTTATTTTCCAAGTCACTCACAGGCAGTAGTTATAAAGCAGGAGCAAAGGAAAATCCTCAAATCCTTTCTAAGCATATTCATCATTAATTCAGCTTGGAAGGGTACAGTACACATAATGGCATGGGCTATAAGAGGAGAGATTAGTTTTCACATGCAGTTGAAGATTCCCTGAAACGTGGATTTATTTTTGGTTTTAAACCTTTAAGTAAGATACAATCTGTGCAGCTACCCTGATTAAGTGTAGCAGTAAGCTGGGGCTGCAAACCCTTCTTTGCACAATCCAGCTACTGACATATTGCACAGGCTAATGAGGAAAAGAACAGAAAGCTCACAATTATTTTCTTCCTCTCTCAGACACTGTCTGGAAGCAGAATTAATTGTGATCCTTTCTCCAGGGTAGCTGTCAGGCCTTACCTCAGTGCTGGAGTTGCTGTTTCCTGAGATAATGGGAACAAACAAGCACCAGAGTCTACAGGAACTTGTGTTTGCCAAGTGTTCTTTAGCATTTCCCCTCCTGCCCACTGGGCACAGAGAGAAGAGGGAAGAGACTGCTCTGCTAACCTCATTCTCTGGATGAGGGGGTTGAGTCCACCATTAGTATGTTTGCAGACAACAACAAGTTGGGAGCAGGAGTTGATCTGTTAGAGGGTACGAGGCTCTGCAGAGAGACCTTGGCAGGCTGGACAGATGTGCAGAGTCCCACAGGATGGCATTTAACAAGTCCAAGTGCCAGGTGCTGCACATTGACCACAACAATTCCAAGCAGTGCTACAGGCTGGGGACAGAGTGGCTGGAGAGCAGCCAGGCAGAGACGGACCTGGGGGTGCTGGGTGACAGCAGCTGAACAGGAGCCAGCAGAGTGCCCAGGTGGCCAAGAAGGCCAATGGCATCCTGGCCTGCATCAGCAATAGTGTGGCCAGCAGGAGCAGGGAAGTCATCCTGCCCTGTGCTCAGCGCTGCTCAGGCCACACCTTGAGTGCTGTGTCCAGTTCTGGACTCCTCAATTCAAGAGAGATGTTGAGGTACTGGAAGGTGTCCAGAGAAGGGCAACAAAGCTGGGGAGGGGTCTGGAGCACAGCCCTGTGAGGAGAGGCTGAGGGAGCTGGGGATGTTTAGCCTGGAGAAGAGGAGGCTCAGGGCAGACCTCATTGCTCTCTACAACTACCTGAAGGGAGGTTGTAGCCAGGTGGGGGTTGGGCTCTTCAACCAGGCAAGCATGCACAGAACAAGAGGACACAGTCTCAAGCTGTGCCAGCGGAAGTTTAGGCTGGAGGTGAGGAGAAAGTTCTTCCCAGAAAGAGTAATTGGCCATGGAATGTGCTGCCCAGGGAGGTGGTGGAGTCACCATCCCTGGAGGTGTTCAAGAGGGGTTTGGATGTGGCACTTGAAGCCATGGTTTAGTCAGTCATGAGGTGCTGGGTGATAGGTTGACTTGATGATCTCTGAGGTCTTTTCCAACCTGGTTGATACTATGATTCTATCTGCTGATGGATTGCAAAAGTGTGTTTTGAAAATCATTGTCAAGCATTCAGTAGTCACAGGTCTGTAAGACAGCTGCCATGAGGTCTTTAGATGTATTTAGTAGCTGCCATCACTTTATCCCATTAGCCTAGGCAAGGCTCTGCAGGACGGCAGAGCAGAGAGTTTTCCACAGTCTATTAGCATCTTCAAATCTAAGAATCTCTCCAAATATCATAGAATTATAGAATGGTTTGCTTGCTTGTTTAGAAGAAAACAGGAATCACAGAATCCCAGCATGCCAGGTTGGAAGGGACCCCAAGGATCTTCTGCTCCAAGCTTTTCAGATGATGATGCAGCTGAGATGAACTGGCTCAGCACCCTGGCAAGCTGAAGCTGCAAACTGCCCAGTGCAGAGGACTCCACTGCTATCCCTGGGAGATGATTCCAGTGTCTGACTGTGCTCATGGGGAAACATTTTCCTCTGGAGTGCAATGGGAATCTCCCCAGAAGTACCTTGTGCCTATCAGCCCTTGTCTTTTCCATGGGACTCCTTGTACAAAGGGAGTCTCCATCTTCCCGGCAGCCACCCTTTATGTACTGTTCCACAGAAACTTTACAGAGCTGTTCTCTAGGTTAATCCCTCTTACCTTCAGGCTTGCAACCTGATCATCTAATTGCTCTTGGCTTTTTTTGTAAGCAATGGAAGGAGCAAAAAAAAACGCACAGGAAAAAGTTCTTCAGTTCAGTTCACTGTCTTACATCTTTCTCCATCTCTCCTGATAGTGTTGTGCAACCTCCCATTAGAAGTTCAATCATGATTACAGAGTGGCTGGGACATGGAATTTGCTGAGATAAGTAATTTTGGATATTGTTTGATTTCTAATCCCTGAAGAACCTTGTTTACCACTTCCCTAGTCCACTAAAATGCCTTTGCTTTGAGTAATCTTCACTACTTCATGTTCTAATGTATCCAAAGATGCACAGTGCAGGCATGTCTGCTAAACCATACAAATTTCCAATCAAGCTCTACTCATAAGAGCTTCACAAGACAATCAGATTTTGACCCCTAAAATCCATTTTAATCTGTGAGCATTGGATGATTTTCCTAATCATTTTCTTTTCAGTGGATATTTTTTTCCCCAATAACCTCAGATATCACGAATCAGAGAATGGTTTTGGTTGGAAAGGACATTAAAGATCATCCAGCTCCAACCCCCCCTGCCATGGACAGGGATACCTCCTACTAGCCCAGATTGCTCAAGGATTCATCCAACCTGGCCCTGAACACCTCCAGGGTGGGGGTATCCACAGCCCACCCTGGGCAACCTGTTCCAGTGTCTCCCCACCCACACTGTAAGGAATTTCTTCCTGTCTCCAGTCTCAATCTCCCCTCTTCCAGCTTCAATCCAGCCTATCCTCCTATCACTGCAATCTGGGTACCCTGTGTGCACATCTGCCTGAACATGTCTATGTGTGATTTACTCCAGCTGATCCTGCAGCTGGGTTGAGGCAATGCCAAGCACAAATGCAGGCTGGGCAGGGACTGGCTGGAGAGCAGCCCTGAGGAGAGGGACTTGGGGGTGCTGGGGGATGAGAAGCTCAGCAGGAGCTGTCAATGTGCACTTGCAGCCCAGAGAGCCAAGCAGAGCCTGGGCTGCAGCAAGAGAAGTGTGGCCAGCAGGTCAAGGGAGGTGATTCTCCCCCTCTGCTCAGCTCTGCTGAGACCCCACCTGGAGTACTGCATCCAGTTCTGGAGCCTCTATTACAAGAGGGATCTGGACATGCTGAAAGGTGTCCAGAGAAGGGCCACCAGGATGAGCAGAGGGCTGGAGCTGCTCTGCTATGAGGACAGACTGAGAGAGTTGGGGCTGTTCAGTCTGGAGAAGAGAAGGCTCTGAGGTGACCTTCCTGTGGCCTTCCAGTATCTGAAGGGGGCCACAAGAAAGCTGAGGAGGGACTTTTTAGGGTGTCAGGGAGTGACAGGACTGGGGGGAATGGAACAAAGCTGGAAGCGGGGAGATTCAGGCTGGATGTGAGGAAGAAGTTCTTCCCCATGAGAGTGGTGAGAGCCTGGAATGGGTTGTCCAGGGAGGTGGTTGAGGCTCCATCCCTGGAGGTGTTTGCAGCCAGGCTGGATGAGGCTCTGGCCAGCCTGCTGTAGTGTGAGGTGTCCCTGCCCATGGCAGGGGGGTTGGGACTGGATGATCCTTGTGGTCCCTTCCAACCCTGACTGATTCTATGATTCCATGATTCTATGATTTTATGATCCTGCTTTTAGAAAGGGGGTTGGACCGGATGACCTTCAGAGGCCCCTTCCAACCCCTACCATTCTGTGAGACTCTCCAGCAGCCATTGCCCACTCTTTCTAAGCCCATAACAATACAAAGCTTTGCTTCCTTAGCTGAAACACTGCTAATGAAAGAAAGCAAAAGGCATTAGGGGTGCTCTGTGTATGAGCCATGACTCTTAAGACTCCAGGTCCTCAACACATACATTTTAATTGGCTTATGTTGCTTTGTGTTTCCAAGAACTTTCTGCACCTGAAATAAAAATCAATATTTATTTAGAAAAACAAAAACAAAGCAAAAAACAACTCTTAATTATCCCCAAATATAAAAACATTATTTGAGTGCAGGGTTTAGAATCCAAAATGCAAGCAAATAAAACAATTTTAAAGAGTCAGATGAGTACAAATCTTTTCATTGTGTGGAAGCTTCTTTTTGTTATTTCTCTTAACTCCATGCTGCCTGAAATATGCCAAGGCAAACAGGAAGATGGAAATGTATCATGATTGTGGCAGTTTTAGGTTGATGCCTGGGAAATTTTCCACAGATCTTGAGCAGAATGTGATAGAATGTAAATAAATTACCACTGGATGTAAAGGGAAAATAATTATATGGCCTAAATAATCCCTTTGGTCTGATAACTAACATAAAGTTAGTTGTATAAACTATTTTCTCTTGGCTCTTTGCTCTGGCTAATGCTGCCTGGTGGCTTTTGCTTGGCTCTTGCTGACCTTGGCTGCATTCTTCTGTGGCTAAGTACCTAACAGCTACTCTCTGCTCTTCTCACAGGCTCACAGGATGTCAGGGGTTGGAAGGGACCCGAACAGATCATCAAGTTCAACCCCCCTGCCAGAGCAGGACCATGCAATATAGCTCAGGTCACACAGGAACACATCCATATGGGCCTTGAAAGACTCCAGAGAAGGAGACTCCACAACCTCTCTGGGCAGCCTGCTCCAGTGCTCTGTGACCCTTACAGTAAAGAAGTTCTCCCTTGTCTTGAGGTGGAACCTCCTGTGCTGCAGCTCATACCCATTGCTCCTTGTCCTGTCACAGGCAGCAAATGAGCAGAGCCTGTCCCCTCCCTCCTGACTCCCAGCCCTCAGATATTTATAAACATTTATTAAATCCCCTCTAAGTCTTCCCTTTTCCAGACTAAACAGCCCCAGGTCCCTCAGCCTTTCCTTACCCGGCAGTGCTCCAGTCTCTTGATCATCCTTCTGGCCCTCCACTGGACCCTCTCCAGCAGATCCCTGTCCCTCCTGGACTGGGGAGCCCAAAACTGAAGGCAGTACTCAAGATGAAGTCTCACCAGGGTAGAGTAGAGGGGGGGAAAATCTCCCTGAATTTGCTGGACACATTCTTCTTCATACAGCCCAGGACCCCCTTGGCCTTCTTGGCCCCCAGGGCACATTGCTGTCCCATGCAGAACTTGTTATCCAGCAGTGCTCCCAGGTCCTTCTCCACAGGGCTTCTCTCCAGCCAAAACTGAACTAAGTACTCTAGATGAAGTCTCACCAGGGCATAGTAGAGGGGAAGGAGAACCCCCCCTGGACCTGCTGGACACACTCTCTTTACCCTTGTACAGGGGGAGGAAATGGAGAGGAGGGAGCTATTGGTAACCCTCTTCTTTTGCCCAGGGAGGTTCTTGTGTTGTTTCTAAACTGTAATGCTGTAAATATTGCATATTTTGTACCTATTCATTGTATTTCATATTTCTAGATTGCAGTTTGCTTGTAAAGAGAGCTTCATTGGTTTCCTTCCCAAACTCAACTGCTCTGATGATTTTATTTTGGAGGTTAGTTCTCCAAATTATTTGGGAGAGTAATTTCAACCTACCACAATGATAGAAAAAGTGATTATAAAGTATATCACAGAATCACAGAATCTCTGAATGGGTTGGAAGGCACCTTAAAGATCATCTAGTTCCAACATCCCTGCCATGGGCAGGGACACCTCCCTCTAGACCTAGGCTCATCCAGCCTGGCCTTGAACACCTCCAGGGAGGAGACATCCACAACCTCCCTGGGCAACCTGTTCCAGTGTCTCACCACCCTCACAGCAAAGAATTTCTTCCTAACCCTCAGTCTCAATCTCCCCTCCTCAGGCTTAAAACCATTCCCCCTCATCCTGTCACTATGAGACCTTGTAAAGCAAATAAGAAACCATAAGTCAATCAGGAAATGCAATCACTTTTTTTCCCTCTCTCTTTTTTATCATTACAGTGTAAAGAAAAATTAGTGGATTTCCATTTAAAAAAAAATTAAATATTTGCACAGATTACCATTTCCAAAGGGAAAATCTTTACAAGGATTAAAGCTGTCTACTCACAGGTGGATTAACTGCTGTGAATAGAAAATGTCAACTTTGTTCCAGGTCTGTAACACCAAGAACATTGAGCAGTATCTCTTCCCCCTTAACACTGAAAGAAACACAGAGGCATCAGTTTTAGCAAGAATTTAAACAGCAAACATGGCTCAGAGAGTGATTAATTATAGAAAGAGGATCATCCAAGCATTCTCTCTCTGTGTCTTTTGGGAAAAGATGAGAGAAGAGCTTCCATAGGCTATGTCCAACCTCTCTAGGAAGCAGGGAAGCCTGTTATGTTTTGGCAAGGCTCTACAAACAAAAGTAGATGGAGATAATACTCAGCAGGTTCCTAGAAAAGAAAATTTTGCAGACAAACACTGATTTCCCCATGAGCACAGTCAGGCACTGGAATCAGCTCCCAAGGGCAGCAGTAGAGTTCCCTGCACTGGGCAGTTTTAAGCCTGAGCTTGCCAAGGTGCTGGGTCAGCTCATTTCAACTGCACCATCACCTAGAAAGGTTGGAGCAGATGATCCTTGGGGTCCTTTCCAATCTGGCATTCTGTGATTCTGTGTGATTAATTTATTCCAGGTTTCACTGATCATAGAATCATAGAATCATGGAATCAACCAGGCTGTAAGAGACCTCCAAGATCCTCCAGTCCAACCTATCACCCAGCCCTATCCAATCAACCAGACCATGGCACTAAGTTCCTCATCCAGGCTTCTCTTGAACACCTCCAGGACTGGCAACTCCATCACCTCCCTGGGCAGCACATTCCAATGGGCAATCTCTCTCTCTGTGAAGAACTTCCTCCTCACCTTCAGCCTATACCTCTCCTGGTACAGCTTGAGACTGTGTCCTCTCCTTCTGTCACTGCTTGCCTGGGAGAAGAGCCCAATCCCCACCTGGCTACAACCTCCCTTCAGAGAGCAATGAAGTCTGCCCTGAGCCTCCTCTTGTCCAGGCTAAACACCCCCAGCTCCTTCAGCCTCTCCTCACAGGGTTTGTGTTTCAGCCCTCTTCACTATGTGAGTTTGCCTGGAGAAGGAAGCACAGAGAATGTGCATTCAGGGACAGGCAGAGAGGGAGGAAGAAAAATCAGAATTCACAGCTGAATGAAACAAGATACAGAATCACAGAAAACATCAGGTTGGAAGGGACCCTCAAAGGTCATCTTATTCACCCCCCTGCAGTCAGCAGGGACTGGCTGTTCAGGGCCACAAGAAGTTTGACCTTGAATGTCTCCAGGGATGGGTCTTCCACCACACTCCTAGGCATCCAGCTCCAATATTTCGCCACTTTCATCATAAAGAACTTCCTCCTGATGTCCAACCTAACTCTGCCCTGCTCCACTTTCAAGCCCTTGTCCTTGTCCTATCCCCACAGCCCTTCTGAACAGTCCCTCCCCAGCCTGCCTGGAGGTCCCCTTTCAGGTATTGGAATGACGATATAAGGCCTTCCTGGAGCCTTCTCTTCTCCAGGATGAAAAGCTCCAATTCTTTCAGCCTGCCTTCACAGCAGAGGTTCTCCAGCCCTCTGGTTACCCTTGTGGCCTCCTCTGTACCCACTCCAGCAGGTCTACATCTCTCTTGTGTTGCAGAGGCTGGACACAGTACTCCAGCTGATGTCTCAGCAGAGCACAGATGCGGAATCAC
This sequence comes from Indicator indicator, assembly GCF_027791375.1. Taxonomy (NCBI): domain Eukaryota; kingdom Metazoa; phylum Chordata; class Aves; order Piciformes; family Indicatoridae; genus Indicator; species Indicator indicator. The sequence goes on along the minus strand of NC_072032.1, from coordinate 1,694,140 downwards.
ATCTCTCCATCTGCGGCATGCCCTACCAAACCCTGACATCACTCCACTCTCTTTTTGGAGTTAATGTGGAGATTATTCTGCATATCTTTGTTGTCTCCCTGCTAAGCACAACTGCAAGGTGAGATACTTAGAACTGTGGGGAAAGTGCTGCTTTCTGTAGACCTTTGTGCAGCTATAAGGATTTTGAGAATGAATCTTGTAATCCACTCTGTAAAATTTTATGAAGAGAACCACAGAATCATAGATTCATGAAATCACAGAATCACAGAATCAAAGAATCAGAGAATCACAGAAGCATAGAATCATAGAAGCATAGAATCAATCATAGAATCACAGAATCAGAATCACAGAGTCATAGAATCATAGAATCATGGAATCACAGAATCATAGAATCATGGAATCACAGAATCATAGAATCACAGAATCACAGAATTGTAGAATCACAGAATCATAGAATCACAGAATCATAGAATCATGGAATCACAGAATCATAGAATCATGGAATCACAGAATCATAGAATCATAGAATCACAGAATTGTAGAATCACAGAATCATAGAATCACAGAATCATAGAATCATGGAATCACAGAATCATAGAATCATGGAATCACAGAATCATAGAATCATAGAATCATGGAATCATAGAATCATAGAATCACAGAATCATAGAATCATAGAATCATAGAATCACAGAATCATAGAATCACAGAATCACAGAATCACAGAATCATAGAATCATAGAATCATAGAATCATAGAATCACAGAATCATAGAATCATAGAATCATAGAATCACAGAATCATAGAATCACAGAATTGTAGAATCACAGAATCATAGAATCACAGAATCATAGAATCATAGAATCACAGAATCATAGAATCATAGAATCATAGAATCACAGAGTCACAGAATCATAGAATCATAGAATCACAGAATCATAGAATCACAGAATTGTAGAATCACAGAATCACAGAATCACAGAATCATAGAATCATAGAATCATAGAATGGTTTGAGTTGGAAGGAACCTCCAAAGCTCATCCAGTCCAACTCCCTCTGCACTCAGCAGGGACATCCTCCACTAGATCAGGTTGCCCAGAGCCCTGTCATGCCTCACCTTGAACATCCCTGGGGATGGGGCCCAAACCACCTCCCTGGGCAACCTGTTCCAGTGTTCCACTACCCTCATGGTAAAGTATCCTCAAGAATTTCTTTTCTCCTCTGTAATTTATCATGAGCTAATTCAGGCTCAGATGTCTCAATCTCCTGAAAGAGGTTTAGGCCAAAAAGGTCACCCATGGGAGATTCTAGTTGGACTGTGGCCCTTCAGTCTCTAGGCATGGTTAATCATATGGATGCTCATCTCATTCTCCTGATAACTACTTCTTGAATCTGATTCTCTCATCATCTGTGAAATTTCTGTGCTGGTTCACAGGCTACATTGTTTTGGCACACTCATTGGAGCTGATGAAGAAAGGGGATTTGGAACTGAAATGCTGCTCTTTCAGTCAGGAGACCTTGAAAACAAACAAACAAATTACATTACATTAAAACATTAAATTGTGATCTTTCTCTTCTAGTTTGTTTCCTGCTTTCTTGAGCTCAAAAGGATCACATTTTCAAGGCTTTCTTAGAACTACTTAATTAAATGATTACAGAAGCTATGTTTCTGTTTATTTGATGTTTGCTTCTTGCTTTTTAATTGTTAGACTTACACTAAAAATCACAAAAACACATCAACGTTGAAAACAAATTCATTTTCCCTCCATAAATCTGTGTGCTTCAGTGGAGGCAGGAGGAGGGGGGGAAATGAGCTTTATTTCACTCAATTAACAGTTTAACAGCTTGTGAGAATAAGCTGAAGCTGGTGGTTAATGCATGCAATGAACATTTCCAGGAGACAAAAGGTAGAGAGGATTTTTGCATTAGAGCAATTACTGTACATCACAGGATCTCAGGTATTCTGCCCCAGCAGACAGCAATGTGATTACCTAAGGCACTCAAGGTGACAAGAGTGGGAATAATGCCTCTCATGACAAATTAGCAGCTGGAATAATCCAGCAGCTGGTCTGCAATGCTAGGGCTGCAGAAGTTGAAGTACAAATAGAGATATGCACGCTACCTGAGTCACAGGAATCCCTCTGACACCTCTGCATTCAACCCAGCTCAATACTGAATGTAACAACAAAACTCAATACTGAACCCAAACCCAATACTGAACCAAAAAAAAAAAAAAAATCATCAATGGAAGAGGTTCTTGAAATCCCAGTTTGGTTTTTTGATCACACAAATTCTCTGGGAGGACATTGAGCCAAGGTTTCTGGACTGAACTGTGAGCCCCTTCAAGCAGGGCAGCATTAGAAATGGGCGGGGTCTGTAGACCAATCATTTGTATTGTATCCATCATTTGGATGCATAACACAAATGAGAATGGTTTGGGTCAGAAGGGGCCTTCAAGCATCATCTAGTCCAACCCCCCCTGCTGAGGCCAGGGACGTCTTCTTGTCCAATCCCCCTGCTGTGGCCAGGGACATCTTCTTGTCCAATCTCCCTGCTGAGGTCACAGACATCTTCTACTGGATCAGGTTGCTCAAAGCTCTGTCTGACCTGACCTTGAACTTTTCCTTTGCTGGACCATCCACAACTTCTCTGGGCATCCCTTTCCAATGTCTCAAGTATATATCAGCTGCACCACTCAGCTTGGTATCATCTGCAGTCTGAGTCATGATTAGAGATGTTGATCAGCAGAGGAACTGATAGGGACCCCTGAAGGACACCACTTCTTATTGATCTCCTTTTGGACATTGAGCTTTTAACTGCAACTCTTCAGATGCAGACACTCAGCCACTTAGACCCTGGAATGGGTTGTCCAGGGAGGTGGTTGAGGCTCCATCCCTGGAGGTGTTTGCAGCCAGGCTGGATGAGGCTCTGGCCAGCCTGCTGTAGTGTGAGGTGTCCCTGCCCATGGCAGGGGGGTTGGAACTGGCTGATCCTTGTGGTCCCTTCCAACCCTGACTGATTCTATGATTATATGATTCTATCCTTTATCCACCAGTCCATTAAAATCTCTCCAATTTAGAGCAAGAATTTTGTAGGGGATTGTGTCAAAGGCCTTACAGCAGTCAAGGCAGATGGCATCAGTTTCTCTTCCCTTATCCACCAATGCAATCACTCCAGAATGGAAGGCCATCAGATTAGTCAGGCATGAAATGCACTTTATGAAACCATGTTGATTATCTCTAATCACCTCCTTACCATCCATATGCCTTGATGTATCCTACAGGAAGATCTTAGCATGAACAGAGGTGACACTCATAGGTCAATAGTTTCCAGGGGCCTTCTCTTTAACCTTTTCAAAAATGGATGTGATATTACCTTTTTTCTAGTCACTGAGGACTTTGCCTGCCTGAAGTGACCACATCTACCAGTTCCTTCAAGACCCTGAGATTCATCTCATCTGGTCCCATAGATTTATCTGCATTCAGGTTCCTCAGATGGCTGAAGATGATGGAGAGACTTCATTCCCCCAGTCTCTGCATTAAGACTAAGAGACTTGAGAGATGTAGATAGAGAAATTGACTTTGAATACTGAGACCAAAAAGTTGTTGAGTATCTCAATCTTTTCCATGGTAGTGGTCACCAGATCCTCTGCCTTATATATTGGGGGAAGGGGAGGTGGGGGTGCAACTTCACTGTCTCCCTTTTCTGACTAATCACAGGAACAGAAATGGGGAAAGATCACAGGCTCACAGGATATCAGGGGTTGGAAGGGACCTCTGGAGATCTTCCAGTCCAACCCCCTGCCAGAGTGTGATGATTGTTGGTGGGGGGGGAATTTCAGCTCACACCGACACACAGAGCAGGACCATAGAATCCAGCACAGCTCACACAGGAATACATCCAGATAAGGCTGGAAAGGCTCCAGATAAGGAGACTCCACAACCTCTCTGGGCAGCCTGCTCCAGGGCTCTGGGAGCCTCACAATGAAGAAGTTCTTCCTCATGTGGAGGTGGAACCTCCTGTGCTGCAGTTTCCATCTATTGCCTATCCCAGGGCACAACTGAGCAGAGCCTGTCCCTGTCCCCTCCCTCCTGACCCCCAGCCCTCAGCTATCAATAGACATTGATCAGATCCCTCTCAGCCTTCTCCTCTCCAGACTAAACAGCCCCAGGGCTCTCAGCCTCTCCTCCCCAGGCAGTGCTCCAGTTCCTTCAGCATCCTCGGAGCCCCCCCTTGGACTCTCTCCAGCAGATCCCTGTCCCTCTTGAACTGGGGAGCCCAGACCTGGATGCAATATTCCAGGTGAGGTCTCAGCAGGGCAGAGCAGAGTGGCAGGAAACCTCCCTGGCTCTGCTGGCCACACTCCTCTGAATGCCCCCCAGGACCCCTTGGCCTTCTTGGCCCCCAGGTCACATTGCTGTCCATAAAGAACTTGCTGCCCACCAGCACTCCCAGGTCCTTCTCCCTGGGGCTACTCTCCAGCAGATCCCCTCCCAACCTGTCCTGCTGCAGTTTATTCTTCCTGCCCAGCTGCAGGACTCTGCACTTCTCCTTGTACCTGTATGAAATGTAGCTCCCAGATCCTACTGAAAGGGTTGTTTGAGAAGGTTGCCAAACACAGGAATTGTCTGCCCAGGGCAGTGCTGTAGTCCACTGCATCCCTGGAGGTGTTTAAGCATCCTGTGAACCTGGTGCTTAGGGACATGGTTTAGTGGTGACCCAGCAGTGCTGTGTTGAAGGCTGGACTGGAAGATCTTTGAATGTCTCTTCCAACCAAATACATTCTGTGATTCTGTAATGATAATTTGTGGGCAGCTCACACTTAGAAAGACCATTTTGCAGCTAATGGACAGTGCTCAATGGAAAATAGAAAGTAAAGACTCAAAGGGAGGTGTTACCTCTTGGAAAACAAACTCCCCATGTCCTGCTGTCTCTGTGCATGCCAGTGTTAAGCATGAGCAGTGATGCACTCTGCTGTGAAGTCATGTAGATGATCAGCTGCTATTTAGGAAGCCAGACCAGGAAGATGAAAGCATCCTTTAATTTAATCTAAGCATTATTGCAGTCACTGCCAGTGGTTAAAAACATAAACTAATGCTGGTTTTGACTTGGGATCAACCTGAGAAGAGGAGGCTCTGGGGAGACCTAATAGAAGCCTCCCAGTACCTTAAGGGGGCTTACATGAAGGATTGAAAGAGACTGTTTGCAAAGGGCTGCAGGGACAGGACCAGGGGCAATGGCTTCAAACTAGAGCAGGGCAGATTGAGATTGGATGTGAGGAACAAGTTCTGCACCAGGAGGGTGGTGGAACACTGGCACAGGTTGCCCAGGAAGGTGGTTGAGGCCCCATGCCTGGAGCTCTTCAAGATGAGGCTTGATGAGTCCCTGGGCAACCTGATCTAGTGGAGAATGTCCCTGCTGAGTGCAGAGGGGTTGGACTGGATGAGCTTTGGAGCTCCCTTCTGGCCTAGAGCATTCTATAATCCTATGATTCCATGTTTCTATGATCCTATGCTTCTATGATTCTGTGATTCTGTGATTCTGTGATTCTGTGATTCTATGATCCCATGATTCTATGATCCTCTGATTCAATGATTCAATGATCCCATGATCCTATGATCCTATGATCCTATGACATACAACAGAGGCTAGAGGAGAAAGCTTGCTCACTCTGGCTGTGCTGTTGCAGCCATTTCCAATCCCAAGCCAGCACCAGTATTTCCTCTCATGGAGTCTGAAGCACATAAATATTAAACTGCAATTTTGCAGTTTGGGCCAGGTCCCAGCACAGCATTTTTTGCACAGTGTTTGCCACTGCTATGCAAATAAATCAAGCACCAAACGTGTCATGATGACTCTTAAAGTGGGAACTGCAGCACTAACAACTATTAAGATAGATGACACCCCAGGTGGGAAATATGGTAATCTTTCCTGGGTGCTGTGTCCCTGTGTGCAGGGCTTGGTGTGCAGGCACAATCAGCTGCCTCTCAGGGAAATTAAAGCTGCATCCAGGGATGAATATTGCAAACCTTCAGCTCTGTAAACAACCAGCAATGACAACACCTTCCCTTGCTGTGCCTGAGATAAAATAGGCTTCTGCTTTGATTTGTTTGTTTGTTTGTTTTTATTTTCACTAAGTCTTTGAAGGCTTTTGGGGTAAGCTTGGAGGGGTTTGAATTTATTTCTTTCATTTATTTATTTTCACAGAATCACAGAATTGTTAGGGTTGGAAGGGATCTCAAGGATCATTTAGTTCCAACCCCCCTGCCATGGGCAGGGACACCTCACACTAGATTCCTAAAGATGGGAAGATTTCTGGTAGCAGTCAAAGAAATGCAAGGACTTACTTTCCTTGGTCTTTTCTTTTCTTTGTTTGTTTTTTTTTTGTAGCAGGATGTTGTTGGAGGATATTAAATTGTGATCAAAAGCAAAGAACAGTCTCCAGTCAAAAGGCAGCCAGAATTAGAGGCTGAGTGAGAGACTGTTCACATCTTATGCCTTGTCTCCACAACAGTGTCCTGGATTAGAGCCATGAGCTACCCTGGACCAGAGGATAGAAAGAATTCTACTCTTGGGGGAGTAGAAATAAAAAGGCTGTGCAACTAGTTTGGAAGTTTAAACGGAAATTCTATTTGCAAAACGTCCACACAGAAGCCCTTTAGGTGGAATGAATGCATTCACAAAATTAAGCTGAGTCTGCCAGCCTAAAGTCTTCCAGAATCTTCCACCCCTAGCAGTCTCAGCAGGCCCAAGGGTAGGTCAGAAGTGCACCCCCTTCCTCCTGAGGGCTACAGGGCATTGTGATGCAGTTCCAAATGCCCCTGCCAGCCAGAGCTGTCCCCCCACAAACCATGAGATAAAAAGGCACGAGAGCTCTTCTTCAGGAGGAGAGATGAGAGCAGTATCACAGAATCAACCAGGTTGGAAGAGACCTCCAAGATCATCCAGTCCAACCTATCACCCAACCCTAGCTAATCGACCGACCATGGCACTGAGTGCCTCATCCAGGCTTTTCCTAAACACCTCCAGGGACATTGACTTCACCACCTCCCTGGGCAGCACATTCCAATGGACAATCTCTTTTTCTGGGAAGAACTTCTTTCTAAGATCAAGGCTAAACATCCCCCAGCACAGCTTGAGACTGTGTCCTCTTGTTCCAGTGCTGCTTGCCTGGGAGAAGAGCCCAACCCCCACCTGGCTACAACCTCCCTTCAGGTAGTTGTAGACAGCAATGAGGTCTGCCCTGAGCCTCCTCTTCTCCAGGAGCTGCTTTATACAGTGTGATATCAAATTGCAATAGAATAACAATGTTACCATATCCTGGGATGGCCAGGTCCCTGCCTTAGGATCCTCTATCTTTTTGAAGAACTTTGTGGTCTTGTGGTGGATTGAAATTGCCCCCTCCTCTCCCCCCCCCAACTAATTTGGAGAAAACTACCCCCCAAAAATAAAATCACCAGACCAGTTCAGAATTACAGAATTAACCAGGTTGGAAAAGACCTTTGAGATCATCAAGTCTAACCTATGTGCTCAGTTTGGGATGGAAGCCACTGAAGCTCTATTCACAAGCAAACTACAAGCTAGAGATAGGAAATGCAATGAATAGGTAGAAAATGTAGAATAGATGTACAATATAGAGATATAGTTATAATTTATAAACAACACAGAAACTCCTCAGCCCCTCCTGGACAGAGCCAGGGGCACCATTCACTTCTCCCCAGTTCCCGCTCTCCTTCACTTTACCTCACACAGTAGTCAAAACAGAGCTACCCCGGCAAGGCCATGGAAGAGAGGAAGAGAGAAGTTGCAAGGAGAAGTGACAGAAGAAGAAAAGAGAGAAAGAACTGCTTATGCCTCTTCTCTATATCCCCATTAGCAATCCAATGAATTCTACAGACCTTAGCATTATTTTCCTTTTACATCCAATGCTAATTTATTTTACTTTCAGTCTTTGCAGCCAGGGACTAGGCTAAAGTTCCCCCTTCAAACTTAAAGGTACCTGAACCTCAGCCTACCACAAAGAGGAACATCTACAGCTGAGCTGTTCAGTTCTCTCTCTCATCATGTGAGAGAAACTGGCATTTTAGAGGAGTCATCTGACCTATTTGAGATGTTTAAATTTAGTCAGAGTCACTGTGCCATACACAATGAGCATCTCTGAGTGTCTGCAAGCAGTGGTGGCAGTGATGTCACGTATCTCTCAATAGAAGTTCTGGACCATCATGTGCTCTGTTGTCTGGGACTGTGTGGAGCCAATGGTGTGCAGGAAATTATTTATCTCCACAGCTGTACAATCACAGAATGGCTTAGGTTGGAAGGGGACTTAGAGATCACCTACTCTAACCCTCCTGGCATGGGCAGGGACATCTGTCAACTGGACTTGGGTGCTCAAGGCCCAACTAACTTGGCCTTGAACAACTCCAAGGCATCCACAACTCTCTCTGCAACCTGTTCCACAGTCTTGCCACCTTTGTACAGAAGAATTTCTTCCTAGGACCCAGTCTAAACCTACTCTCCCTCAGCTTAAAATCATTTCCCCATTTTCTATCTCTAGACACCCTTATGAAAAGTCCTTCTCCAGCCTTCCTGTAGGTTCCCTTCAGGTATTTGAAAGCAGCAATAAGGTCCCTCTGGAGTCTTCTCTTCTTCATGATGAACAACCCCAGCTCCCACAACCTATCCTCACAGCAGAGGTGCTCCAGCCCCTGGATCATCTTTACAGCCTGCTCTGGACTCTCTCCAACATGTCCCTTTAATGATTAGGGACACCAAAACAGGACACAGTATTCAAGGCATGTATTCAAGAGCAGAGTAGAGGGGGGTTATAACAATGAGAAGATAAATCACAGAATTGTAGGAGTTGGAAGGAACCTCTGGAGATCACCTCATCAAATCCCTCTGCTAAAGCAGGTTTGCCTGGGTCAGCTTGTGCAGGAAGACACTGAGGCAAGGTTGTGTTAGCTGTTCAGAAATTCTAGTGAGTTGAAGACACAGGAGCTAGTTGTAAACAGATGCAGATTCCAACTGGTGAGCAAAGGGAGGAGGTGTGAGTGCCATGACTTGTTGTGTGAGTTTGACAACTGTAAAACCAGGAAGCTGATGTGGATCATAGGCCAGTAAACACAATCCCATTTTTTAATTGTTAGTAAGAAAAGAGTTGCAGTGCAGGGTCTCAGAACTTCTTTGAGCCTGTGTTGGCTTGCTCTGAACTGGGGGTGTTTCTCTGTGGCAACAGCTATCTAACCACGAAGTGATGGATGAGCAGCTGGGGTTTAGTTTAGTTTTAGTTTTAGTTTGCAATTACAAGTCCAGAGAGGAAAAGGCTCTGAGGAGACCTTCTGGTGGCCTTCCAGGGTCTGAAAGGAGCTACAGGAAAGCTGAAAAGGAACTTTTTAGGGTGTCAGGGAGTGATAGGACTGGGGGGAATGGAGCAAAACTAGAAGTAGAGAGATGCAGATTGGATGTTAGGAAGAAGTTCTTCCCCATGAGGGTGGTGAGACACTGGCACAGGTTGCCCAGGGAGGTGGTGGAAGCCTCACCCCTGGAGGTTTTTGCAGCCAGGCTGGATGTGGCTGTGAGCAACCTGCTGTAGTGTGAGGTGTCCCTGCCCATGGCAGGGAGGTTGGAACTGGATGATCCTTGAGGTCCCTTCCAACCATGACAATTCTATACTAACAAATACCAGAAACATCAGAAATCTGAGTACAACAGCAGAGGAAAGGGGCAGTATAGATGAAGAAGGTCTTTGTATAGCAATTTTAGCTGTAGTACTAATTACTTTCCTGTAATTATGTATGTATTAACATAATTTGGATTAAATAGACTGTTAGAACTTTAATTGGGCTAACAATAAATTCAGAGCTCCATATGTACAGCATGCTCTATTTTGGTCATAGCAAGACTTTTAGTAGAACAGGATACTAATGAGCTTAGCTAATTAGACAGCAGCAGATTTAGATCCAGAGCAATTGCAACCTGACTTGGGCTATCTCGACTTTCAGCTCTGCAAATAATAATCAGAATAGCATCCTCATCAGAAAATTGATTACTGGCTAAAACATTCACTGAAAGATTCTGTCCTTTTGACATCCATGGTGCAGTATATTGGTTAGGGTGCTCTAGGAGCTTTTCACTGCTCTATAGATCTGGTGAAGCTTCTTTGGTCAAAAAAAGGGAGTTAGGGTTTCAGACTGATTTTGTTACCAAAGAGACCAAAGTCAAAGAAACATCATAGAATGACTCATGCTGGAAGGGACCTCAGAGATCATCTACTCCAACTTGCCTGCCATGGGCAGGAAGACCTCTCAACTAGACTCAACTGCTCAATGACTCATCCAACCTGGCCCTGAACACCCCCAGGGAGGAGACAACCACAACCTCCCTGGGCAATCTATTCCACAGTCTCACCACCCACATATGGAAGAACTTCTTCCTAAGATCCAGTTTAACCTTATTCTCCTTCAGCTTAAAATCATTTCCCCTTTTTCTGTCTCTAGACACCCTCATGAAAAGTCCCTCTGCAGCCTTCATGTAGGATCCCTTCATGCATTGGAAGGAAGCTCTAAGGTCACCCCAGAACCTTCTCTTCTCCAGGCTGCACATCCCCAGCTCCCTCAGCCTATCCTCACAGCAGAGGTGTTCCAGCCCTTGGATCATCTTTGTGACCTACTTTGGATTATCTCCACCAGCTCTGTGTCCTTCTCATACTGGGGACACCAGAGCTGGAGGCAGTCTTTGAGGTGAGGTCTGAGCAGAGCAGAGTCAGGGGGCAGAATCCCCTCTCTTGCCCTGCTGCCCACACTCCTCTGGCTGCAGCCCAGCACACAGCTGCCTGCTGGGCTGCATGAAGGCACTTCTCATCTATCAACACCCCAAAGTCTCTTTCTTCAGGGCTGCTCTGAACCCACTCTGCACCCAGCCTGGATTTGTGCCTGGGACTGGCCTAACCCAGGTGCAGGAAGAAGATCTTGTCATCAGAGCCAGCAGAAGAGCTCAGCTGACAGTCTGGGTATGCTGTGGCAAAACCTTGCGCCTGTAGAAGAAATTGTGGTTAAAAGCATGTGCTGCTAAGAGAAGACAGCAGAAATGAGTGCAGAGTGCATCCTCAGTGTCTCTTCCTGTCACCATGGATCTACCCACACTGGAAAAGATTTAGAGGAGGTGCACCACACTTCGTTAAGCTGATCTCAAAAAATGAGGAGACAAATCAGTGGAGTATGCTAAAAAAAACAATAAAAATAATAATAATAAATGAAAGGGAGAGGGAAGACTCATAAAACCTTTGTGAAGAGTTTGGATGCTGTGCATGTAAGCAAAACTGCAGTACAACTTTACAGCTAAATGCACTATTAAGATCTTAATTAGAGTTGATGGAGCATGTATACAGAAAAGAAAAAAAACAGTGAAAGAAAATTAGGACTGCAAGAAGTGGTCAAAAATGTAAGCAGGCATTTGAGACCAAATGGAAGGCTAGAGAAGCCCTGTGCCAGAGGTCTTGATGGGCTATCAGAAATAAATGAAAGTTGATATTTGGTATGATTGGAAAACTCTTTGCCGAAGTAGAACTTCTATATGGGTGAGAAATTGAACCCAGCCATGGTGTAAGATGCCACAGGTCTGAGCATGAATTTTCTGTGCACTGTGTCATACTGGAAATGCTGTTTCTGACCCTTGGATGATTTAGCTGCTTTGCTCTTATATTCTGTTTCAGACACGGACCCACATCCTGAAATGCTACTAAGAATTTTGTTCATGATCAGAAAAAGTGTAATTAGGAGTTTGTTTTTTTCTCATTAATCAGTATTCATAGAATTGTTAAGGTTGGGAAAGAGCTCCAAGATCCTCACATCCAGCCTTCCACCCAACACCTCCATGACCACTAGACCATGTCCCAAAGTGCCACTTCCACTGGTGGTTTTTTTAACACCTCCAAGGACAGTGAGTCCACCACCTCGCTGGGCAACTTGTGCTTCACCAAATTACTTAAGTTTGGGTTTAGTTTTGGTTTCTTTTTTACTTCTTCCTTTATTCTTTTGTTCTTTTTTTTCTTTTTTAAAAATTTTTCCTTTTTTCCTTTTTATTTTTTATTTTTCTTTTCTCCTTTTTCTTTTTTCTTTTCTCCTTTTTCTTTTTTCTTTTCTTTTTTCTCTTTTCCTTTTTTTCTTCATTCTTTTTTTCTTTTTTGGATTTTGTTTTCTCTTTTCTCCTTTTTTCTTTTCTCTTTTTTCTTTTTTCTTTTTCCTTTTTTCTTTTTCCTTTTGTCTTTTCTCTTTTTTTCATTTTTTCCCTTCTTTTCTCCTTTTTTCTTTTCCCATTTTTTCTTTTTCCTGTTTTCTTTTCTCTTTTCTCCTTTTTATTTTTTCTTTTTACTTTTCTTTCTTTTTTATTTTCTCTTTTTTTCCTTTTTTCTTTTTTCTTTTTTTTTCTTTTTTCAGTTTTTTCCTTGTTCCTTTCTACCTTTTCCTTTTTTCTTCTTCCATTTTTTCTTTCTTAATTTTTAGTTTCCAGTTTTCTTTTCTATTTTTTCTTTTTACTTTTTTCTTTTTACTTTTCTTTCTTTTTTATTTTTATTTTTCTTATTTTTTTTCTTTTTACTTTTATTTCTTTTTTCTTCTTTTCTTTTTTCTGTTTTCTTTTTTTCCTTCTTTTTCTTTTTTCTTTCTTTTATTTTGCCGTAAGCACACTAAAAGCAGAAGAATTTGGTATATTTGGAGTTCATGTAGATATGCATCTGAGCATATCTATTTCCCAACCTTAGTAGTTCTTTAAGTTAAGAAAAAAAATACACTGATTTATTTAGTCAATTACAATAAATGGATGCATGATGGGCACTTGAGTGAAACTGGTGTGGTATATAAATTTCTATGAATTCATTTATCTGACAGTAAATAAATGATTTCTCCATTCAAAAATGACCCAAAACAACAACCCAACAAACATATCAACAACAAATGACTCAAACAAAACGAACAAAAGCCTACTTTTCTCTTTTCTTTTCTTTTCTTTTCTTTTCTTTTCTTTTCTTTTCTTTTCTTTTCTTTTCTTTTCTTTTCTTTTCTTTTCTTTTCTTTTCTTTTCTTTTCTTTTCTTTTCTTTTCTTTTCTTTTTCTTTTCTTTTCTTTTCTTTTCTTTTCTTTTCTTTTCTTTTCTTTTCTTTTCTTTTCTTTTCTTTTCTTTTCTCTTTTCTTTTCTTTTCTTTCTTTTCTTTTCCTTTTCTTTTCTTTTCTTTCCTTTCCTTTCCTTTCCTTTCCTTTCCTTTCCTTTTCCTTTCCTTTCCTTTCCTTTCCTTTCCTTTCCTTTCCTTTCCTTTCCTTTCCTTTCCTTTCCTTTCCTTTCCTTTCCTTTCCTTTCCTTTTTCCTTTCCTTTCCTTTCCTTTCCTTTCCTTTCCTTTCCTTTCCTTTCCTTTCCTTTCCTTTCCTTTCCTTTCCTTTCCTTTTTCCTTTCCTTTCCTTTCCTTTCCTTTCCTTTCCTTTCCTTTCCTTTCCTTTCCTTTCCTTTCCTTTCCTTTCCTTTCCTTTTCTTTTCTTTTCCTTTCCTTTCCTTTCTTTTCTTTTCTTTTCTTTTTCCTTTCCTTTCCTTTCCTTTTCTTTTTCTTTCCTTTTCCTTTCCTTTCCTTTCTTTTCCTTTCCTTTCTTTTCCTTTCCTTTCTTTCCTTTCTTTTTCCTTTCCTTTCCTTTCCTTTCCTTTCCTTTCCTTTCCTTTCCTTTCCTTTCCTTCCTTTCCTTTCCTTTTCCTTTCCTTTCCTTGCCTTTCCTTGCCTTGCCTTGCCTTGCCTTGCCTTGCCTTTTGCCTTGCCTTTCCTTTCCTTTCCTTTCCTTTCCTTTCCTTTCCTTTCCTTGCCTTTCCTGTCCTTTCCTTTCCTTTCCTTTTTCCTTTCCTTTCCTTTCCTTTCCTTTCCTTTCCTTTCCTTTCTTTCCTTTCCTTTCCTTTCTTTCCTTTTTTCCTTTCCTTTCCTTTCCTTTCCTTTCCTTTCCTTTCCTTTTCCTTTCCTTTCCTCTCCTTTCCTTTCCTTTCCTCTCCTTTCCTTTCCTTTCCTTCTTTTCCTTTCCTTTCCTTTCCTTTCCTTTCCTTTCCTTTCCTTTCCTTTCCTTCCTTTCCTTTCCTTTCCTTTCCTTTCCTTTCCTTTCCTTTCCTTTCCTTTCCTTGCCTTGCCTTTCCTTTCCTTGCCTTGCCTTTCCTTTCCTTGCCTTTCCTTTCCTTGCCTTTCCTTTCCTTGCCTTTCCTTTCCTTGCCTTTCCTTTCCTTGCCTTTCCTTGCCTTTCCTTTCCTTGCCTTTCCTTTCCTTGCCTTTCCTTTCCTTTCCTTTCCTTTCCTTTCCTTGCCTTTCCTTGCCTTTCCTTTCCTTGCCTTTCCTTTCCTTGCCTTTCCTTGCTTTGCCTTTCCTTGCCTTGCCTTTCCTTGCCTTGCCTTTCCTTGCCTTTCCTTGCCTTTCCTTGCCTTTCCTTCTTTTCCTTTCCTTTCCTTTCCTTTCCTTTCCTTGCCTTTCCTTTCCTTTCCTTTCCTTTCCTTTCCTTTCCTTTCCTTTCCTTTCCTTTCCTTTCCTTTCCTTTCCTTTCCTTTCCTTTCCTTTCCTTTCCTTTCCTTTCCTTTCCTTTCCTTTCCTTTCCTTTCCTTTCCTTTCCTTTCCTTTCCTTTCCTTTCCTTTCCCTCCTTTTCAGAATAAATAATTTGGAATCATAGAATTGTCAGGGTTGGAAAGGACCTCAAGGCTCATCCAGTCCCAACGCCCCTGGGCAACCTCTTCCAGGCTCTCACCACCCTCATGGGGAAGAACTTTTTCCTAACATCCAACCTGAATCTAACCTCCTCTAGCTTGGATCCATTCCCCCCAGTCCTATCACTCCCTGACACCCTAAAAAGTCCCTCCCCAGCTTTCTTGGAGCACCCTTCAAATACTGGAAGGCCACAATAAGGTCTCAACTGAGCCTTCTTTTCTCCAAACTGACCAACCCCAACTCTCTCAGTCTGTCCTCATGGGACAGGAGCTCCATCTCTCTGCTCATCCTCGTGGCCCTTCTCTGGACACCTTCCAGCATGTCCATATCTTTCTTGTAAGATATATAGAATCAAGGAACCATAGAATCATAGAATGATCTGGGTCAGAAGGGACCTCCAAGGGTCATCCAGTACAACCCCCTTTGCAGTCAGCAGGGACATCCTTAACTCAATCAGGTTGCCCAGAGCCCTGTCCAGCCTCACCTTGAAAATCTCCATTGATGGGGCCACAACCACCTCCCTGGGCAACCTGTCCCAGTGTTCCACCACCCTCCTGGTGCAGAACTTGTTCCTCACATCCAATCTCAATCTGCTCTGCTCTACTTTGAAGCCATTGCCCCTGGTCCTGTCCCTGCAGCCCTTTGCAAACAGTCTCTCTGTAGCCTTCTTGTAGCCCCCTTCAGGTACTGGCAGGCTGCTATTAGGTCTTCCCAGAGCCTCCTCTTCTCCATGCTGAAAACCTCCAGCTTCCTCAGCCTGTCTTTATAACACAAGTGCTCCAACCGAACCCATATGTCTTGTATCGCAGCCTCCAAGGCTTGTAGTAGCCACATGTGTGTCGATATCTTTCCTCTCATGTTGATCTTCCAGTCATCAGATGAGATGCAATGTCATCCCAGCTGCTGCCACCGAATGACTGTCCCTGCACAAAATGTTACTGACAGGAAGAAGATGAAGACAGTAACGCAGCCTGCCAACGCTGCAGTTGGAAAGAGAGTCAGCAAACCTTGTGCTGAAGGTTAATGGCATGCCTTAATGAAAATTCTTTGAATTTTCTGTCCCCAGAAAGTCCAGATGGTGAAGCACCAGCTCAGGTGAGGGGAAGAAGCCACCTCGCAGCCCATGATAAGCCCGATGTATAATTTACAACAGCACACAAACGAGTTTCCATTTCCAGCTCCCTCATCATTCTACATAATTAGAGATTTGATAATGCAGAAAAGCTATTAAAAGCAAGGCTGAAACCCTCAGAGAGTCATCTCTTTTGGCTATGCTATTAGGAACTATCTGTGGCATCTTCTGGGTGGCTTTGTACATGACAGATATTTTTCGTCGCTGTTTCCATTAGCAATTTTCTTCTTCTAATGGCTGGGGAACGAAACCATGATGGGGGATTTAGGCTTATGGATATTCATGGAGAAGGAGTTACAACAAAACAAACTGTAATGGACTATCACACCCACCTCCCAGGAAAAAAAAAAGAAAAAAAAAATTCATTTATACACCAAGTTCCCCCTCTCCCCCCAAATATTTTGCCCTGCAGAGAGTACTCTTCACCAAAAGTATTGATTAAGGGCTTGCAAACACACAGAGGTCTTTGTGGCTGCAGATGTGGTTTCAACATGGTTTCTACTGAAACTAGAGCAATATCTAGGGCCAGAAGATTGAGAGAGAGAGATGATTCTGCCCATCTACACTGCTCTGGGGGGAGCTCACCTGGAGTATTACACCCAGCTCCGGGGCCCCCAGTGCTAGAGGGATGTGGACTTGCTGGGGCAGGTCCAGAGGAGAGACACAAAGATGCTCAGAAGACTGAAGCACCTCTCCTGTGAGGACAGGCTGAAAGAGTTAGGGATGTTCAGCCTGGAGAAGACTCCTGGGAGACCTTATGGAAATATTTCAGTATCTGAAGGGGACCTACAGGAAACCTGGGAAGGGACTGTTTAGAAGGGGCTGTGGTGAGAGGATGAGGGGAAATAGTTTGAAACTGGAGCAGGGTAAATTGAAGTTGGACACCTGGAGGAAGTTCTTCACAGTGAGAGTGGTGAAATACTGGAAGAGGTTGCCCAGAGATGTGGTTGAGGTCCCATCCCTGGAGACATTCAGGATCAACCTGGATGTGTCCCTGGGCAGCCTGATGCATTTGCGGGTGTCCCTGCTGACTGCAGGGGTTGGACAAGACGACCTTTGAGGATCCTTTCCAACCCAATGCATTCTGTCATTCTGTGAATCTGTGTCCTGTGTGCTTGTTTCAATGACACCATTAGCATCAAAAGGCAGATTATTGCCTGGTCGAAAAACAAGCTGTGGAAAAACTCCAGGTGATTTCTATGATATTTCATTTACTATGATGCAAAATAAGTTCCTTTAGATTCTTTTCTGGCATATTGAATTTAAAAAATACCATCCACTGAAATTTTACACCATTTTCTGATGGTAGCATTTTGTGCTTTTCCAGCTCTCCTAATCTCCCTATCAGACTTCTAGAGTCTCAGCAGCCTTGTACTGAAAACCTTCTTCCTAAGCTCCACTCTAACCCTGCTCTGCCTCAGCTTCAAACCATACCCCCTTGTCTTGTCTCCAGACACCCTCATGAAAAGTCCCTCTGCAGCCTTCCTGTAGGATCCCTTCAGGTACCGGAGAGCAGCTCTAAGGTCTCCTGAAGTCTTCTCCAGGCTGAACACCCCCAGCTCCCTCAGCCTGTCCTCGTAGCAGAGCTGCTCCGGCCCTTTGTGGCCTCCTCTGGACTCACTCCAGCAGCTCTGTGTCCTTCTTCTGCTGGGGACAGCAGACCTGGAGGCAGGATTGGAGGTGAGGTCTGAGCAGAGCAGAGTCAAGGGGCAGAATCCCCTCACTTGCCCTGTCTGCAGCCCAGCACACAGCTGCACTGAGTCAACAAAATGTGTGAACCTGGCAGGGCCATAATGCAGGGTGAATCTACAAAAAGGTCTTTAAACAAATTCACAGAGGATTGCTGCAATTATCTCTTTTTATGGTAGAGATTGCTACTCCATGCAGAAATCCAGGTGGCACTAACTCCTACTAACCCAGAGGAGGTGTTGGCTTTGACTCAGGTGAGAGAGTAAGAATGATTTTCACATTGCTACTGTTGATTCATGCTGCTCTAAGGTGGCTGTGGAAATACAGCAGGGCTCTCCACAGCCACACTCCTTACTACTTACTCCAGCTCATCTCCCACACAGCATAACTTACTCAGACAGCACAAGAGGGGGTAGACAAAGTTTCCTATGCCTTAATCTGAAGTGCTACTCTCTCGAAACTCCCTATGAAGTATGCTGGATTTGTGTTTGGTGAGGTTTGGGTAGCAGGGGATAGGGCCACTGGTGTGTGGCTCCTGTAAGAGGCTTCAAGAATCTCCACTGGCTCCAAGCTGCTCCAAGTGCTGTCCTAGGCTGAGACAATCAGCACCTCTGTGATAACATAGTTAAGAGTGGAAAAAAAGCCTGTTGGATAAATGTCTTTTTATTTTTTTGGAGGGGGGGTTTAGTTATTTTATGTTTGACAGGAGTAGAATATTGTAGAGACAACCAGGTGGACAGTCAGGTGGGTGAGGAAGGATTGAGGCAGGCACTTTGGGGCAGCCTTTCCCCTGTCATTGATCCCCTGAGATCAATGTCATTAGAGGTCAATGATGGATGATTGCATAGAATAGATTCAGAGAATGGTTTGGGTTGGAAGGAAATTTGAAGATCATCCAGCTCCAACCTCTGTGCCACAGGCAGAATGGATTGGGTTGGAAAGGACCCCAAAAATCACCTAGTTCCAACCCCTGCCATGGGCAGGGACATCTCCCACCAGCCCAGGTTGCTCAAGGCCTCATCCAACCTGGCCTTGAACACCTCCAGGGAGGGGGCATCCATGACCTCTTTGAGGTCCCTTCCAACCTAACCCATTCTATGAACTTACTGTCTTCACTGTAATTGCAACTCAAGCTGTGAAACTTGCTGCTGTTTCTTAGGGATATTTACAGAGGCTAAAAACTGCCCCTGAAAACCTGTGTAGAAAATGCAGCCCTTCTAAAGTTTCAAACTGAAATTACATATTACTTCAGCACTGAACATTGGGATGCAGGGCTGAGGTCAGGGCTGTTCCACTCTCTTATTTCCAGATGCTGGCAAAACCTACACACCTGATGAAAAAGGCAAGAGAAGGACACAAGGTTTTGGGTTGCCTCATTAATGTCTTCTGACACATGCCCAAGGTTGTGATTTTCAGTAATAATTGATGAGTGGAACTCCAGCTGACTTGGAGGAGCCATGCATATATTCTTCTTGAATTAAAATGAAGTCCTGCACTGCATCATAATGTCTTGAGGTTGAATCTTTGCTTGTTCAGTCGTTAGTCAGTAGTATAGAATCATAGAATCAAGCAGGTTGGAAGAGACCTCCGAGATCCTCCAGTCCAACCTATCACCCAGGCCTAAGCAATCAACCAGACCATGGCACCAAGTGCCTCATCCAGGCTTCTCTTGAACATCTCCAGGGATGGTGACTCCACCACCTCCCTGGGCAGCACATTCCAATGGCAAATCACCCTCTCTGTGAAGAACTTCCTCCTCACACCCACCCTATACCTCCCCTGGCACAGCCTGAGACTTCCTTTTCCTTTTCCTTTTCCTTTTCCTTTTCCTTTTCCTTTTCCTTTTCCTTTTCCTTTTCCTTTTCCTTTTCCTTTTCCTTTTCCTTTTCCTTTTCCTTTTCCTTTTCCTTTTCCTTTTCCTTTTCCTTTTCCTTTTCCTTTTCCTTTTCCCTTTCCTTTCCTTTCCTTTCCTTTCCTTTCCTTTCCTTTCCTTTCCTTTCCTTTCCTTTCCTTTCCTTTCCTTTCCTTTCCTTTCCCTCCTTTTCAGAATAAATAATTTGGAATCATAGAATTGTCAGGGTTGGAAGGGACCACAAGGATCATCCAGTTCCAACCCCCCTGCCATGGGCAGGGACACCTCACACTACAGCAGGCTGGCCAGAGCCTCATCCAGCCTGGCTGCAAACACCTCCAGGGATGGAGCCTTAACCACCTCCCTGGACAACCCATTCCAGGCACTCACCACTCTCATGGGGAAGAACTTCTTCCTCACAGCCAGCCTGAATCTCCCCACTTCCAGCTTTATTCCATTCCCCCCAGTCCTGTCACTCCCTGATAGCCTAAAAAGTCCCTCCCCAGCTTTCTTGTAGCCCCCTTCAGATACTGGAAGGCCACAATGAGGTCACCTCAGAGTCTTCTCTTCAGACTGAACAGGAAGAATTAGAGGATGATGGACTGAAAACCTATGATTCAAAAAAGTAACAACAAAATCCAATGCAATAAAAGAATGGTTTAAAATCATCTCTGGACAATGTGCAGGCATTACTGTGAATACGTACAGTGCCACTTATTTCATGACATGGACTAATCAATATTTCTGTCCAGAATCAGGTCTTGTACCACTGCACTCTGCCTTTGCACTTCTTTGCATTTTCTTCTGAGATCAGGTGGACAATAAAATAGGTTTATCATTTAATGTGCATTTTTGCATTAAAAAGGCACCAAAAACACATTAAAGAGCTTTAATAGTTTTGTTTGGTTGGTTGTCTTGTTTGTTTGTTTTATTTTGTTCTCTCCTTGCTGATCCCAAATTGTTCCACATGCAGCATCTAATAATAGAATTGTGTCTAAGGAACTGGGACAAACACAGCATGGCCACAAATCAGAACTCAATTATCTGACAAGCTAAATTCCCAGAGAGTCTGAAAGAGCTGTGTGCTGTAGGGGTTATTTGAAAAAAAAAAAAAAAAAAACAAACAACCAAGATCTTGCTTTAATTTCATACTAATATTTAGAGATTATTTCTAGTCAAAGATAAATAAATTTGAGTGCTGCTGGAAACAGAGGTCATAGAGTCATAGAATGGTACAATCAGAGAATCACAGAATCATAGAACCATAGGATAATAGAATCATAGAGTCATAGAATCACAGAATCACAGAATCACAGAATCATAGAATCACAGAATCACAGAATCATAAAATCACAGAATCATAGAATCACAGAATCATAGAATCATAGAATCACAGAATCATAGAGTCATAGAATCACAGAATCATAGAGTCATAGAATCACAGAATCATAGAATCACAGAATCATAGAATCACAGAATCATAGAATCATAGAATCACAGAATCATAGAATCATAGAATCATAGAGTCATAGAATCACAGAATCACAGAATCACAGAATCATAGAATCATAGAGTCATAGAATCACAGAATCATAGAATCACAGAATCATAGAATCATAGAATCACAGAATCACAGAATCATAGAATCATAGAATCATAGAGTCATAGAATCACAGAATCACAGAATCACAGAATCATAGAATCATAGAGTCATAGAATCACAGAATCACAGAATCATACAATCATAGAATCATAGAGTCATAGAGTCATAGAATCACAGAATCATAGAATCATAGAATTATAGAATCATAAGACCATAGAATTATAGAATCAAAGAGTCATAGAATCATGGAACCATAGAATCACAGAATCACAAATTCATAGACAAGTCTTGTGCTAAGCCATGTCCCACTGCACCACATCTCTGTCTTTTAGAAACAGCTCCAGGGACAAAGATTCAACCACCTCCCTGGGCAATCTGTCCCAGTGGTTGAGAACTTTTTCAGTCAAGAAGTGTCTTCACATGTCCAACCTAAACCTTGCCTGGTGCAATTTGAGGTCATTTTATAGAATCATAGAATAGAAGGCACCTCTAAAGCTCATCCAGTCCAACCCCCCTGCAGTCAGCAGGGACATCCTCCACTAGACCAGGTTGCCCACAGCCCTGTCCAGCCTCACCTTGAATATCTCCAGGGATGAGACCTCAACCACCTCCCTGGGCAACCTGTTCCAGTGTTCCACTAACCTCATGGTGAAGAACTTGTTCCTCACATCCAATCTCAATCTGCTCTGCTTTAATTTCAAACCACTGTCCTTCATCCTGTCACTCCAGGCTTTTGCAAACAGTCTCTCTGTAACCTTCTTGTAGCCCTCTCCAGGTACTGGCAGGTTGCTCTTAGGTCTCCCTGGCGCCTTCTCTCCTCCAGGCTGAACACCTCCAGCTTCTTCAGCCTGCCCTCGTAGCAGAGCTGCTCCAACCCCCTGATCATTTCCATGACCCTCCTCTGGAAGTGCTCCATCAGGTCCATCTCCTTCCTATACTGAGAGCTCCAGAGCTGGATGCAGTACTCCAGGTGAGTTCTCACCAGAGCATTCTACCAGCTCCTATCTGATAAGATCTTTAATCTCCATTTTTCAGGAGTATATATGTAAAAAGAATCTCTACATACCCAGGGTCTGGAACTTGTGGCCCTAATTTTGTACATAAGTATGAAGTTTGTAAAAAGTCTTGAGGGACTAGATAAAAGTTTGTACTCATATCTGCACTCCTGAAGCAGTGGGAGGTAATAAAAAATGCATCTCTGCTGAACAGCTCCAGGCTTTTGTGGTAGGAGTCCTCATGGCTTAATTTAGAATCCTGCAGTGCAGAGGTCTCCCTAGGAGCTGGCTGTCCACATCCCTCCTCAAGTCAATACATCTGACCAAATCCAATTAGCTAAGCTTATGTGAGATGAATACTGCCCTTAACTTAGCCAGGCTGAAGGTTTTAATCATCTCCAGAGCTGTCCTTTCATATGGAAAGTAAGAGAGCTGCTGCCTCACATAGCTGCTTAAGAGAAGAGCCAGAAATGTGCCCAGGGCCATGTTCAAAGACATTCTCCATTGTCCATGCCCCCAGGCAACCAGCAGCCTCTTTGAGGGACCCTGGGGAGTAGCTTTTACCTTTCTAAACTCTTCAGAAAAAAAAAAAATCTAATTTTCTCTCCAACACCCTAAGAACTACTATGCTAAAGGTTCCTCCTAATCCAATCTGCTGACAGCAGGGGACCCTTGAAGTCAAGCAATAAAGATGCACAGAGTGACTGATTCAAACTGAAGTGTCTTTGCCTTCCTTACTAGAAAAAAATATACCCCAAACCCACAGAAGATTCACTCTTTTTGTTTTACTTTGGGACAGAAGAAGATTGGAACCTCAAAAACTACTCACAGAATAGGAAGTTCAATTTGTCTCTGGTGTAATTCTCTCCTGAATTTCATTGGAGCCCCCAGAGAAAGAATTCCTTTCATTCTTGTTTTTCTTTTTTTCCTTTTTTTTTTCTTTCTTTTTACAAGCCACAGCATTTTAAATTGCCATCCTGCTCTCATGTTGCTCATTAAACAGGAGATATGATCATAAAGCAGATGCAGCTAATTAGTGGTGAATACATTATTGATGGCTTCTTCAAACAGATGAGTGACCTGCAAGGGAGCATTGTTGGGGAGCTCATTTTTTAATTGGATGTGGCCTCACTGCTCTTTGCATTTCACCTCAAAAAAAAAAAAAAAGAAAAAATAGTTTTAAATTGCCTGTCTTAGTGGAAAGAGCAGGAAGTCACAAGGCACAAGAAGGGTAATGCTCCTCCACATTCTGTCTGTTCTCATCTCTGGCACCTGCTGGAGTCCTGCAAGAAATTATTCACAGGATGGAAGGCAAAAGCACCACATCAGCAAATGACTTAATCACCTGCTCAATGGCAGTGTAGGATAGCCTGATAGACATCATAAAGTTCTGAGGTATTTAGAGCTTGTTTTCTTCCAATAACACCAAAGAATTGCTGTGCTGAGACAGGCTAAAGTCTTTTTCCTAATCCAATATAGGAGGAGATGTTTATTATCCAAAAAGACATAGGTGTGTTATCACAGGCTCACAGTATATCAGAGGTTAGAAGGGACCTCATAGAATCATAGAATCAGTCAGGGTTGGAAGGGACTACAAGGATCAGCCAGTTCCAACCCCCCTGCCATGAGGAGGGACAGCTCACACTAGATGAGTCTGGCCAGAGTCTCATCCAGCCTGGTCTTAAACACCTCCAGGGATGGGGCCTCAACCACCTCCCTGGGCAACCAGAGATCATGAGATCATCAGGTCCAAGCCCCCTGCCAGAGCAGCAGCACTTAGGGTAGTCTGCACAGGAATGCATCCAGGTGGGGTTAGAAAGTCTCCAGAGAGGAGACTCCACAACCCCCCTGGGCAGCCTGCTCCAGGGCTCTGTCACCCTCACTGGAGAGAAGTTTCTCCTCCTGTTGAGGTGAAATCTTCTCTGTTCAAGTTTGTCTCCATTGGTCTTTGGTTTATTACTGTGCCTCACCCAAAAGAGCCTGGCCCCCTCCACTTGACACCCACCCTGCAGATATTGATAGACATTGATCACATCCCTCTCAGCCTACTCCTCTCCACACTGAACAGCCCCAGGGCTCTCAGTCTCTCTGGAGAAGAGGAGGCTCAGGGCAGACCTCATTGCTCTCTACAACTACCTGAAGGGAGGTTGTAGCCAGGTGGGGGTTGGGCTCTTCTCCCAGGCAAGCAGTGACAGATTGAGAGGACACAGTCTCAAGCTGCACCAGGGGAGGTTGAGGCTGGATGTGAGGAAGAAATTCTGCCCAGAGAGATTGGCCATTGGAATGTGCTGCCCGGGGAGGTGGTGGAGTCACCATCTGTGGAAGTATGAAAATAAGCCTGGATGAGGCACTTGGTGCCATGGTTTAGTTGATTAGATGGTGTTGGGTGATAGGTTGGACTTGATGATATCAAAGGTCTTCTCCAGCCTGGTTGATTCTGTGATTCTGATTCTGTGAGTAGGAAGAAATTCTTTCCAGTGAGGTTGGTGAGACACTGGAACAACCTGCCCAGGGAGGCTGTGGTTGCCTCCTCCCTGGAGGTGTTCAAGGCCAGGTTGGACAAGGACTTGAGCAAAATGTTCCAGTGGAAAATGTCCCTGTCCAAGGTGCAGGGCTGGAACTAGATGATCTTGAAGGTCCCTTACAACTCAAAACACTTCATGATTTTATGATTCTATGATTCTGTGATTCTGTTGTTCTATGATTCTATGACTTTATGATTGTGTTATTCTGTGATTCTATGATTCTATGATTCTGTGATTCTGTGATTCTGTGATTCTGTGATTCTATGATTTTATGATTCTATGATTCTGTGATTCTATGATTCTGTGATTCTATGATTCTATGATTCTGTGATTCTATGATTCTGTGATTCTATGATTCTGTGATTCTATGATTCTATGATTCTGTGATTCTATGATTCTATGATTCTGTGATTCTATGATTCTATGATTCTGTGATTCTGTGATTCTGTGATTCTCTGATTCTCTGATTCTATGGCTCTGTGATTCTATGATCCATAAATTCTGTGGGATACAATTATAGAATTCTTTCTGTTGGCAAAGCCCTCTAAGATCACCCAATTCAAACATCAACCCAACCCCACCATGGCCACCAAACCATGTCCCCGAGTGTTATGGCCACAGGTTTCTTGAACATCTCCAGGGATGGGGACTCCACCACCTCCCTGGGCAGACTGTTCCAATCCCAGACCACTCCTGCAGCAAAGATATTTTTCCTAATCTCCAACCTAAAGCTCCCCTGGCACAATTTCAGGCCATCAACCTGAAATGTGATAGCACTGTCACTAGTTTTAAATATGCTTTGCAATCAGTCTACAGAAGTTCTGTACATAAAATCCAAGGTGGAGATCAGACAATTCCTCAAAAGCTGCAATGTCTCAATGAAATCAGTTCAGCATCACAAAAAAAAGAAAAAAAATGGAAAAGAGAACACTGTGAATGCAGTCCTTCTTCATTTGGTGTAAGCTATTGTCACTATTAGCATTTTAGACATGCCATAAATATTTTAAGTTAAGTTTTCTGTATATTTATTGACTATGGAAGGTGATGAATAATTTAATGGGAAAAAATATGTACATACAGGTATTTGTTAGAAGCACACAATCTCAGCATCAGAACATGTCCAAATGCATTCTATGGGAGGACTATTGCAGATGACACCAAGTTAGGAGCAGGAGTTGGTCTGTTGGAGGGTAGGAGGGCCCTGCAGAGGGACCTGGACAGGCTGGATGGGTGGGCAGAGGCCAATGGGATGAGATTGAACAAGGCTAAGGGCAGGGTTCTGCACTTTGGCCACAACAACCCCAAGCAGTGCTACAGGCTGGGGACAGAGTGGCTGGAGAGCAGCCAGGCAGAGAGGGACCTGGGGGTGCTGGGTGACAGCAGGGAAGTTTAGCCTGGAGGTGAGGAGGAAGTTCTTCCCAGAAAGAGAGATTTGCCATTGGAATGTGCTGCCCAGGGAGGTGGTGGAGTCACTGTCCCTGGACATGTTCAAGAGAAGCCTGGATGAGGCACTTGGTGCCGTGGTCTGGTTGATCGGATAGGGTTGGGTGATAGGTTGGACTGGAGGATCTTGGAGGTCTCTTCCAACCTGCTTGATTCTATGATTCTATGATTTTATGATTCTCTCTGGGCTTTATCTTTCCTCCTTTCCTCGTTTACCTTACAGGATTTAATAATCAAAGCTGATGGGAAAAATCTTTTGGCAAATCTGAGCTTTGAAGTATTCCTCAGAAGGGAAACAAAACAGCAGCAAGAGAAATGAGTGAAATTGAGAGGGCAACTGGCCTGCAGGAGGGCTGTTTGCACAGCTGCTGAAGGAAGAAGGAATGGTTCCTCTTCACTAAAACTGATCAATGATCTGATCAATGTCTGTCAATATCTGAGTGGTGGGGGTCAGGATGAAGGGGCCAGGCTCTGGTTGGTGGTGCCCAGTGATAGGACCAGGAACCAGAGGTACAAGCTGGAAACCAGGAGGTTCTACCTCAACATCAGGAGAAACTTCTTTGGTGTGAGTGAAATTGAGAGGGCAGCTCGCTCATAGGAGGGATGCTTGCAGAGCTGCTAAAGGGAGAAGGAATGCTTCCCCCTTGAATACATTGGCTTTCCATTAAATCCTTAGGGAATTCCTTATGGAATCTCTCTTACATTACACATAGTATGTTTTTTTTTTCCCTTCTTCTTACCACAACAAAATTGCAGTCTGTCCAGGATAAAATCACAGGGAGAACTTCTCCTTGTTTCTGAAGGTAAGGCTGCATTTGGGGCTCCCCAGTTCAAGAGAGACAGAGACCTGCTGGAGAGAATCCAACCAAGAGCCAGGAGGATGCTTAGGGGACTTGAGCATCTTCCCTGTGAAGAGAGACTGAGAGCCCTGGGGCTGTTTAGTCTGGAAAGGAGAAGGCTGAGAGGGATCTGATCAATGCCTATCAATATCTGAGGGGTGGGTGTCAAGTGGAGCAGGCCAGGCTCTTTTGGGTGGTTCACAGTGATAAGGCAAGGAACAATGGAGACAAACTTAAACATAGAAGGTTTCACTCTAACATGAGGAGAAACTTCTTTACTATGAGGGTGCTGGTGGCCTGGAGCAGGCTGCCAAGAGAGGTTGTGGAGTCTCCTTCTCTGGAGCCTTTCCAGCCTTGTCTGGATGTGTTGCTGTCTGACCTGTGCTGGATTCTCTGGTCCTGCTCTGGCAGGGGGGTTGGACTGGATGATCTCTGGAGGTCCCTTCCAACCTCTAACATTCTGTGCTTCTGTGTTTCTGTGATTTGCTCTCCAAGCCATGACTTTGGCTGCCAGCCTAGAGTATTTTATTTTTTCCTATAAATGTATCCAAAATTAGAACATTTGCAGACTATTCTCTGCTATAACCTTTAGAAAAGACAGGAAGAAAACAGCTTCCTGGAATTCCTAACTGACTGCATAGTCCTGTTAGATTTATTCACAACTGGGTGTCCTTTGCCCTCACTTTCTTTTTTGTTCTTATTTTCTCAGCCTAAACAGAATTATTGCAACCCCTGGGTGGCAATGGTCTAGCCAGCTGTGCTGTCTGCTTAGGCATTAATTGTTCTCTCAGCCTGATGCTGCTGTTAAGTTTTATGAAAGTAGAAGCCAACAAACCAACTATTCTTATAATTATCCCTTTTTCTAGAACCATTTTTGTAACCAGCAGGTCAAGAGAGGTGATTCTTCCCCTTTGCTCTGCTGAGATCTCACCTCGAGTACTGCATCCAGTTTTGGTGTCCCCATCATAAGAAGGACATAGAAGTGTGGAAGTGAGTC
Organism: Indicator indicator; assembly: GCF_027791375.1. NCBI lineage: Eukaryota > Metazoa > Chordata > Aves > Piciformes > Indicatoridae > Indicator > Indicator indicator. The sequence continues at coordinate 1,666,350 of NC_072032.1, read as the reverse complement.
CAGAGGAAGACCACAAGGATTGTCCAAGGGCTGGAGCACCTCTGCTATGAGGATAGGTTGAGGGAGCTGGGGATGTTCAGCCTGGAGAACAGAAGACTCTGGGGGGGACCATAGAGCTGCTTTCCAAGAACTGAAGGGGTCCTGCAGGATGGCTGCAGAGGGACTTTTAATGAAGGTGTCTAGAGAGAAGACAAGGGAGAATGGTCCTGAGCTGAGGAAGAAGTTCTTCAGTATGAGGGTAGTGAGAGTCTGGAACAAGTTGCCCAGAGTGGTTCTGGATGCCAGGTTTTAGCAACCAAGTGTAGTTGAGAGGCATCCCTGCCCATGGCATGGAAGAGAGAGTAGAGATCATCTACTCCAACTTCCCTGCCTTCAGCCTTTCTGTGATTGGTGTCAGAACTATAGCCATGGCCTTGAAAAAGGATGGTTCTCTCTGCCTGACATACTCTAAATCACAGAATCACAGAATCAATAAGGTTGGAAAAGACCTCAGGGATCATCAAAGTCCAATGGCAGCACTTCACCCACCTTTCCTTGTGTCATTTCTAAATGTCCATTCCAGGGAGCAACTCTTTTATGTATTACCAGCTTGGAGACTGGGGAAAATGTTCTTAACAGCAATAGTGGTGAGGCATTGGAAGAGGCTGCTCAGGGAGGGGGTGGAACCACCACCCCTGGAGCTGTTCAGGAAATGTGTGGACATAGCACTCTGGGCTGTGGGCTCCTGGCCAGGGTGGTCTTACATTGAAAGCTAGAGTCAACGATCTTAAAGGGTCTGCTCCAAGCAGAACAATTCTATGATTCTGTGATTTTGATTCCCAAATCTAGGATGAGGAAAAGAAAACCCCAAAGCCCTTGAACCTCAAGCCTCCTTGCATTCCCTGCCCTGTAATGCCACAGCATTGGCCAGTGCCAATGCTCTTCAGCCAAACAAGCCAATAAGGTCTTCTCCTAACATATAATTTTCTTCACTGCTTACTCTCTAACTGTTATGAATGATGCCAAACCAGATCCCCCCATTCCATTAAACAGATACTCTGAATTTCCTGATCTATTGAAGCATGCCCAATTCCTGCAGGCAGAACATTCTTCTTCTAGCTCATTTCTAAATCCCAGTTTTGCAAGATGTCTCAAAAGAACACCAAATGTGTTCTAGGTGCAAGTAACACCAAAAAAAAAATGAATAACTGCATAAAGAAATCACTGCTTGCCTCTGATTTATAATTCCATGAATTGTAGAATGGTTGCCCTTGGATATAAATCAGCTCACCCAAACTACTTCTTGCAGTAGATCCTTAGAGTGATTTTTTTTTTCTTTCTGTATTTCCTTCACCCCCTGCTTATATTTTATCATCTGGCTAAATGATATTTTATCATCTGGCTACTTTATCATATGGGAAAAAAAAAAAAAGCACAGAATCTAATTACTTTCTCTATTTTTCATTGTCTTTTTAAAAAGTCTTCACCTCAGGCCAGACAAAGTGATTCCAGCCATTTTCTGAACTGATTCTTCCCTGCCCTTTACCTTCAGGGTGATTTGCAGGAAAGCAACGTGAGGCTAAGCTTACTGGAGCTGCAGGGCAGCCTTACATCTCCTGGTGTTTTCCAGCTCACTGCCTGAAGTGCTGGGGGAAACAAAAAAATAAAAGAAAAATTTTCTTCTTTTCCCATAACAAATTTTTATTTCAGTTGTATATTAACTGGAAAAAAAAGTCCTAAAATTGATTATAACATCTTGGCTTCATTCCCTTTGCAATGGGAAGTTTAATCATGTGTTGGATGAAACATTTCTGCTTCTTGCACATAATTTCTCCGAAGCACCAAATTCCTCTTCTGTTCAAAGTTACTCTTCTGGTTTTGCCAGTAAGTAGCTAAATTCCTCTCTGTCTTTTCTTTTCCTTCTATCATTTCCTTCAGAGAGAAAGAACATAAAAAAACCCCAAACAAAAACACAGAAAAAAACAAACCAAAACCTGTCAGCTGCCTATGGAAGATTTATCATAAAAATTCAAGCTTAACTTCTGGAAGGTCTCTTTTGGAGGCAAGGGGAAGGTGCTGTCTTTGCTTGATGAGGGCTGCTGAATTTTCAACAAGGCTCTGCAGCCACTGCAGCTTGGCAGGATCTGTCACTCAGCCTGGACTGCATTTAATTTGCAGTGAAAGAAAAGCCAGTGAAGGAAAAGGAGCAGACCACACTCCTCCATGTGATCAATATTCAGATGTGAGGCAGGGAGTAAAATCAGCCACTGATTGCCTATTGTTGGCTGCACACAAAGCATTCACCAGCATCTGACAGGAGTGGCTTTGGAGGAGACTCTGGAAAGTTATCTCAGGGAATTTATCTCAAGTATCTCTTCGGATAAAAGGGGGAAGGAAAAACAAAAAAATATATGGATATAATAGAAAAAAAGAATCACAAAGCAGCATCAAGTAGCCCTGAAGAAAAGGCCTTGGAGGTGCTGGGATGAGAAGCTCAGCAGGAGCCAGCAGTGAGCACTTGCAGACAGAGAGCCAAGCAGAGCCTGGGCTGCAGCAAGAGAAGTGTGGCCAGCAGGGCCAGGGAGGGGATTCTCCCCCTCTGCTCCACTCTGCTGAGACCACACCTGGAGCTCTGTGTCCAGTTCTGGAGCCTCTGTTACAAGAGGGATCTGGACATGCTGGAAGGTGTCCAGAGAATGGGCCACCAGGATGAGCAGAGGGCTGGAGCTGCTCTGTTCTGGAGACAGCCTGAGAGAGTTGGGGTTGTGCAGTCTGGAGAGGAGAAGGCTCCAAGGATACCTTCTTGTGGCCTTGTAAGATCTGAAGGAGGCTCCAAGAAAGCTGGGGAGGCACTTTTTAAGATGTCAGGTAGTGATAGGATTGGGGGAAATGGAACAAAACTAGAAGTGGGGAGATTCAGATTGGATGTTAGGAAGAAGTTCTTCCCCATGAGGGTGGTGAGACACTGGCACAGGTTGCCCAGGGAGGTGGTGGAAGCCTCATCCCTCATTTTGCAGCCAGGCTGGATGTGGCTGTGAGCAACCTGCTCTGGTGTGAGGTGTCCCTGCCCAACATGAGGAGAAATTTCTTTGGTGTGAGGGTGCTGAAAGCCTGGAGCAGGCTGCCCAGAGAGGAGAGTCTCCTTCTCTGGAGACTTTCAAAACCCACCTGGCTGCATTCCTGTGTGACCTGCACTGGGTGATCCTGCTCTGGCAAGAACTTTGGGCTTGGTCTTTGGAGGTCCCTTCCAATCCCTAACATTCTGTGATGCTGTGATCTGGAATTTGCCTCTAAACAGAAAGATTTGGGATTTCCATTCCTGACAAATTTTTGAACTGAGATGACCTTTGAATAGATACTGATGGGGAGAGGGGAAATGCACAATAGCTATCACTGGCAAAATGCCTCTAGATGGAACTATAAGTTCTTCTTTATTATTATTATTACTATTTTTTTTTCACTTCACACTTGAAGTGAAATCTCCTGAGGTATGGAAATCACAGCAATAAGTCACCACAGCTGATGATCAGCACCAAGGGTAAATCCTGGGATTCTGAAGATTAAAAACAGATGAAAAATGTTCTTTTCCTGACAAATGTTAAAATGCTTTGCATGCCCTCAGCAAACTAAATGAAAAGAAAGAGGCAGTGGGTGCTGCCTGATGAAACATTCTCTGCAAGCCCAAGCTGATCTGAATGCAGCTCTCAACCTGCAATTTCTGGAAGCCAGGTTCTGTTTACAAACATTTAAAGTCATAGAATCATTGAAGTTGAAAAAGATCTCTAAGGACATCAAGTCCAACATTCTACGCAACATCTGCATGGCCACTGGACCACGTCCTGCAGTGCCACATCTTGGTTTTGAACATCTCTCTGAAGTCACAGAATCACAGAATTTCAGGGGCTGGAAGTGACCTCAAAAGCTCATCCAGTCCAACCCCCTGCCAGAGCAGGGTCACCTAGAGCAGATCACACAGGAACACATCCAGGCTAGTTTTGAATATCTCCAGAGAGGGAGACTCCACAACCCCCCTGGGCAGCCTGTTTCAGTCTTCTGTCACCCTCACAGGGAAAAACTTTTCCTCCTGTTCCCATGGAACTTCCTATGCTCAGCTTCCACCACTGCCCCTTGTGCTGGCATTGGGCATCACCCAGCAGAGCCTGGCTCCAGCCTCTGGGCACTCACCCTGCACATCTTTATAAACATTGATGAGGTCACCTCTCAGTCTCTTCTTCTCTAAACTAAACTAAACTAAAGAGCCCTCAGCTCCCTCAGGCTCTCCTTGTATGGAAGATGTTCCACTGCCTTCGTCATCCTCATGGCTCTGTGCTGGACTCTTTCAAGGACTTCCCTGAGGTCTTTCTTGACCTGAGGGGCCCAGAACTGGACACAATATCCCAGATGTGGCCTCAGCAGGGCAGAGTAGAGGGGCAGGAGAACCTCTCTTGACCTACTGGTCACACTCCTTCTAATCCACCCCAGGATGCCCTTGGCCTTCTTGGCCACAAGAGCACATTGCTGGCTCATGGTCACCCTTCCATCCACCAGCACCCCCAAGTCCCTTTCACCTTCACTGCTCTCCAGCAGATCCATCCCCAGCCTATAGTGGTGCATGGAGTTGTTCCTTCCCAGGTGCAAGACTCTGCACTCACCCTTGTTGAACTTCATATTTCTCCCTGCCCAGCTCTCAGCCTGTCCAAGTCTGGCTGAATGGCAGCAACAACCTTCTGGTGTGTCAGCCACTCCACCCAGCTTTGCGCCATCAGCAAACTTGCTGATGGTGCTCTCTGTGCCTTCATCCAGGTCACTGATGAATATGTTGAACAGTACTGGCTCCAGTACTGACCCCTGAGGGACTCCACTAGACACAGGCTTCCAACTAGACTCTGTTCCACTGACCACAACTCTTTGACTGCTTTCCTTCAACCAGACCACATCCACCTCACTGCCTGATCACCCACACTGCTCAGTTTAACTGCAAGGATGCTGTGGGAGACATTGTTGAGTGCCTTACTGAAGTCAAGATAGACCACATCCACCACTCTACCATCATCTATCCACCTGGTTATGGTTTCATAGAAGGCTATCAAGCTGGCCAAACATGACTTCCCTTTGGTTGAACCATGCTGACTGCTCCAAATGAGCCTCTTGTCCTTGATATGCCTAAGGACAGCACCAAGGATAAGTTGTTCCACCACCTTTCCAGGGATGGAGGTGAGGCTGACTGGTCTAGAGTTACAAGGGTCCTCCCTCTTACCCTTTGTGAAGGTTGGAGTGACAATGCCTGACCATTTTCTCAGTAAAGAAATTCTGCCTAATTTCCAAGCTTAAAGTTCTATAAATGAGTTTCAATATTTATAATTTTTTTCAGGGCTTTTGAGCTCATGGGAGCTTCATAGATCATAGAATCACAGAATCCGTCAGGGTTGGAAGGGACCACAAGGATCATCCACTTCCAACCCCCTGCCATGGGCAGGGACACCTCACACTGCATCAGGCTGGCCAGAGCCTCATCCAGCCTGGCCTTAAACACCTCCAGGGATGGGACCTCAACCACCTCCCTCGACAACCCACTCCAGGCTCTCACCACTCTCATGGGGAAGAACTTCTTCCTAACATCCAATCGGAATCTACCCTCTTCTAGTTTTGCTCCATCCCCTCCAGTCCTATCACTCCCTGACACCCTACAAAGTCCCTCCCTAGCTTTCTTGTAGCCCCCTTCAGATCCTGGAAGGCCACAAGAAGGTCTCCTCAGAGCCTTCTCCTCTCTGAACAACCCCAACTCTCTCAGTCTGTCCTCAGAGCAGAGCAGCTCCAGCCCTCTGCTCATCCCTGTGGCCCTTCTCTGGACACCTTCCAGCACCTCCAGAGCCTTCCTATACTAGGGGCTCCAGCACTGGACACAGAGCTCCAGAGGTTCAATGTCTGCATTACCACCAGTGTGGGTGACAATCATAGAATGGTTTGGGGTGGAAGGGACATATTAAAGATCATTTAGTTCCAACTCTCTGGCCATGGGTAGGGACAACTCCCAGTAGATGAGGTTGCTCAAGGCCCTGGGTTCTTTTACATTGTTTTGCATTTTCAGAAGTTTCTCAAAGTCTGGCACAGGCTGCCCAGGGAGGTGGTTGAATTCCCATCCCTGGAGGTGTTGAAAAGAGGCAGAGATGTGCTGCTGAGGGATGTAGTAAGCCCTGCTCAAGTGAGACTTCGCATGCAATGCTGTGTCCAGCTCTGGAGCCTTCAACACAGGGAGACATGGACCTGATGCAGAGGGTCCAGAGGAGGGACATGAAAGTGGTCATGGGGTTGGAGCAGCTCTCTTATGAGGACAGGGTGAGGGAGATGGGGGTGTTCAGCCTGGAGAAGAGAAGGCTCCAGGGAGACCTTAGAGCAGCCTTCCAGTACCTGAAGGGGGCTGGAGGAGAGCTGTGGAGGGACTGTTTTGAAGGGTCTGTGGTGATAGCAGAAAGGGGAGATTTATGTTGGGCATCATAAGGAAGTTCTGCACAATGAGGGTCATGAAATACTGGAACAGGTTGCCCAAGGATGAGGTTGAGTCCTCACCCTTGGAGACATCCAAGATCAGACTCAGTGTGTCCCTGGGCAGCTTGATCTAGCTGGAGGTGTCCCTGATGACTGCAGGGGGGTTAGAGAAGATGCCCTTTGAGGGAACCTCCCAACCCAATGCATCTGTGAATCTGTGTCATCAGAAGACTCAGCTGAAATGCACTGGCAGCAGTAACTGGGGTGCATGGAAGACATCTGCACCGTACTTGATCATTCAGTCCATTCAAACCCAATGAATCTCAGAAATGAAATAAATATCCAAGCTAAGAAAACAACAACAACAAAACAAAAAAGACCCCCTCCCCCCAAAAAAACAACACAAACACACACACACACACACAAAAAAAAAAAAGAACAATACTTCACAGTCTCACAGTGTATCAGAGGTTGGAAGGGACCTCCAGAAATCATCAGGTCCAACCCCCCTGCCAGAGCAGCAGCACTTAGGGTAGTCTGCACAGGAATGCATCCAGGTGGGGTTGGAAAGTCTCCAGAGAAGGAGACTCCACAACCCCCCTGGGCAGCCTGCTCCAGAGCTCTGTCACCCTCACATCAAAGAAGTTTCTCCTCATGTTGAGCTGAAATCTTCTCTGTTCAAGTCTGAACCCATTGTTCCTTGGCTTATCACTGTGAACCACCCAAAAGAGCCTGGCCCCCTCCACTTGACACCCACCCCTCAGCTATTGATAGACATTGATCAGATCCCCTCTCAGCCTTCTCTTCTCCACACTAATCATCCCCAGGGCTCTCAGTCTCTCTTCACAGGGGAGATGCTCAAGTCCCCTAAGCATCCTCATGGCTCTCTGTTGGACTCTCTCCAGCAGGTCTCTGTCTCTCTTGAACTGGGCAGCCCCAAACTGGACACAGCATTGCAGGGGTGGTCTCAGCAGGGCAGAGCAGAGAGGCAGAAGAACTTCCCTAGCCCTGCTGGACACCTTTCCTGATGCACCCCAGGCTCCCATTGACTCTCTTGGCCACAAGGGCACTTTGCTGTCCCATGCAGAACTTGCTGTCCACCAGCACCCCAAGGTCTTTCTCTGTGGAGCTGCTCTCCAGCAGGGCAGCCTCTAACCTGTCCTGGTGCCTGTTGTTATTCCTCCCCAGATGCAGGACCCTGACCTTGTCCTTATTAAACTCCATTTGGTTTGCCTGCAGCCAGCTCTCTGCCTGTCCAGGTCATGCTGGATGGCAGCACAGCCTGAGGGGTGTCAGCCACTCCCCAGTTTGGGATCATCAGAACTTGCTGAGGAGACTCTCAATGCCCTCAGCCAGGTCCTTGATAAAGATATTGAACAAAACTGGACCAGCACTGATCCCTGGGGGACACCACTGGCCACAGGCCTCCAAGCTGACTCTGTGCCACTGATGACAACCCTCTGAACTCTTACTTCCTGAACTTCAAACAACTGAAAAGAAATAAGAGAGAAGAAGAAACATCTATTGTTAAAATTCTGTACTTAGAAGACAAAGAGAGGAGAGGAACGGGAAAGAGCAGTGAAGAAATGCTGAGTATGCTCACAAGAAAAGTGCCCAGACCAGGTTGGCATGTGGGAATTTTAATTCCTTCTGAAATTAGAAGCAGGGCACTGGGGTTGGGGAGAGGGGAGTGTCTCAAACCAGCTGCAGCTCATTTTATTTAAGGGCTAATTAGCAAGTAAAGCCTGCTGGAAGAGGGAGAATTCTATGTCCCTATGTCCACTGAAGCAGATTTTGAGAGCTGAGGGATACTGGCAAGAGGAGGAAGAAAAAAGGTTAAATTTAGAAGTTCCTGAGCACTCCTATAGGTATTTTCTTCTCCAAAACCTGTATGTGTTTAGAAATTCCTGCTCTTGTGGGAGAAAAAGGCTGAAAGTGGAAGTCTACAGCTGTCAGGCAGAGAAACTTAGCCTTCTAAATCTGTCATTTCTTGAAACTTCTGAGAATTGCTATTTTTTTATTATTATTATTCCTGTTCTTTTTCTCTTGCTTCCTATCCTAGTTTTTCAGGTAGGTCTGAGTTGTTTTGGAGTGCTGTGTGCTATCCCTTTTTGTGCAATGACCAAACTGGTAGCATCTATCCCCTAGTGCTGAAACCTTTCTGAATTCTCAACTCAGCAAGTTTGCAGATGGCAGCAAGCTGTGTGGCCTGGTTGAGAGGCTGGAGGGAAGAGATAACACCCAGAGGGACTTGGACAGGAGGGAGAAGTGAGCCTAAGCCAACCTCATGATGTTCAACAAGGCCAAGTGCAAGGTCCTGCACTTGGATCAAGGTAATCCAGGCACGAATACAGGCTGGACAAGGAATAGCTTGAGAGCAGTCCTCAGGAAAAAGACTTGGGGCTGTCAGGTGAGGCCAAACTCCCCATGAGCCAGCAATCACAGAATCACTGAACTGACCAGGTTGGAAAAGACCTCAGAGAGCACCAAGTCCAACCTATCATCCAACACCATCTAACCAAATAACCCATGACACTGAGTGCCTCCTCCAGGCTTGTTTTAAACACTCTCAGGGATGGGGACTCCACCATCTCCCTGGGCAGCACATCCCAATGGCCAATCTCTCTGGGAAGAATTTCTTCCTCGCATCCAGCCCAAACCTCCCCTGGTGCAGCTTGAGACTGTGTCTCCTCATTGTGTCACTGGTTTCCTGGTTGAAGAGACTAACCTTCACCTGGCTACAGCCTCCTTTCAGGTAGTTGTAGATGGCAATAAGGCCTCTCCTCCAATGCTCACTGGTAGAGCAGCAGGCAGCTGTGTGCTGAGCTGGATCACAGAATCAGAGAATCAACCAGGCTGGAAGAGACCTCAAGAGGATCAAGAGGAGTGTGGCCATCGAGGTCAAGAGAGGTGGTTCTGACCCCTCTACCCTGTTCCCATCAGACCCAACCTAGGGTACTGCATTCAGTTCTGGGGCCACAAAACATGAAGGACATCAAACTGCTGAGGTGCATTCAGAGGAGGCCATGAAGATGATCAGAGGGATGGAGCACCTCCCTTCTGAGGACACACTCGAGTTTGTTCATCCTGGAGAAGAGAAGGCTTTGGGGAAACCTCAGGGTTTCCAGTACCTGAAAGGGGCCACAGGAGACCTAGGGAGGGACTTTTGACAAGGGCTTACAGTGACTGCAGAGGGAATGGCTCAGAGCTTGAGAAGGGGAGATTGAGACTGGAGATGAGCAAGAAATTTTTGACAGTGAGGGTGGGGAGACACAGGAACAGGTTGCCCAGGGAGGCTGTGGATGTCCCCTCCCTGGAGGTGTTCAAGGCCAGGCTGGATGAGATCTTGAGCAACTTAGCCTAGTGGGAGGTATCCATGCCCATGGTAGGGGGTTGTAACTGGATGATCTGTAAGGTCCTATCCAACCCAACCCATTCTATGATATGAACAGCTTGGAAAACAACTTTTTTTGGCAGTTTGTTTGCCTAGGAGGAGTGAAATTCTTTCATTTTAAAGCTGTGAAACTGTTTCTGAAAATACTCTTTCTCATTAACATGAAATTTCTTTGGTGCTGTAATGAAGTGATGGCTTCTGGCTATGTTCTGCTTAATCATAATTAGTTTCCTCCTTAGGCCTTGGTGTCTCATGATTCTTGGCTCAGCAAGTCAGAGAGCAGGTTCAGAATTGCAAGGAAAAGTGCATCTAATGTTTAATTCATGGTAATTTGTTCAATTTTTCATGATCTGAGTAAAACAACCTGTGTGAGAGAACCCTTCTGATGAATCTTATTTTTGTGCTGCTTTAATTCATTGGTTGGAAAACATCAAATAACTCCCCAAATCCATTTAGGTACAACTTGTTACCATAAATAACAGAGAATCATAGAATCAGTCAGGGTTGGAAAGGACCACAAGGATCATCCAGTTCCAACCCCCTGCCATGGGCAGGGACACCTCACACTGGATCAGGCTGGCCAGAGCCTCATCCAGCCTGGCCTTAAACACTTCCAGGGATGGGGCCTCAACTACATCCCTGGGCAACCTGTTCCAGGGTCTCACCACTCTCATGGTGAAGAACATCTTAGCTGAATTGTTCTATCAGACAACCAAAAGAAGAAAAATTAGCAATGCAGGGGAGACTGTTGAATCCATGGGAAGTCCTAACTGTTCATTGTGCAAATGATGACTTGGAGATGCCTCCTCTGATAGGCACAGGATGTAGAAAGCTTGGAATGGTGTTCTGTTCTAGAAGCATCTTTGCAGGTGTTAATATAGAATCAGAGAATCTCAGAATTGCTTTGGTTGGAAAAAGACCTCCAAGCTCATGGAATCCAACCATCAACCCAACACAGAATCACAGAATCAACCAGGTTGGGAGAAACCTCCAAGATCAAGTTCAACCTATCACCCAACCCTAACTAATCAACTACACCCTAGCAACAAGTGCCTCATCCAGGCTTTTCTTAAACACCTCCACCATGACCACTAAACCATGTCCCCAAGTGCCATGGCCACAGGAGCACCTCCATGGATGGGAACTCCACCACCTCCCTGGGCAGCCTCTGCCAATCCCTGACCAGTCATGCAGGAAGGGAATTTTTCCTCATCTCCAACCTAACCCTCCCCTGGCATAATTTCAGGCCATTTCCTCTTGTTCTATCACCTGATACTAGAGAGAAGAGACCAACCCCCACCTCATTCCAACCTCCTCTCAGGGAACTGCAGAGAGCAATGAGGTCTCCCTTCAGCCTCCTTTTCTCCAGGCTGAACACCCCCAGCTCCCTCAGCTGTTCCTCCCCAGCCCTGTTCTCCAGACCCTTTCCTAGCTTTGTTGCCCTTCCCTGGACACACTCCAGCACCTCAATGTCCTTCTTGGAGTGAGTGGCCCAAAACTGAACCCAGTAATCAAGAAGTGGGCTCCCCAGTGCTGAGTGCAGCAGCACCACCACTGCCCTGCTCCCGCTGGCCACAGTGTTGCAGATTCAGGCCAGGATGTTGTTTGCCTTCTTGGCCACCTGAGCACACTGCTGCCTTGTGTTCATACAGCTGTCAGGTCCTTGCTGCTGGGTACATCAGGAGAGATAAACATCATCCATGTAAAGAAGTCTCGTTGTGGGCAGGAGATGTTTTTTACACATTTCAAAGGACCCCACTTGCTCTGAATCTCTTTGAATAATAAACCTGGACAAGAAGTTCTGCATGGCACAGCAATGTGCCCTGGGGGCCAAGAAGGCAGGTGGGGTCCAGGGCTGCATTCAGAGGAGTGTGGCCAGCAGAGCCAGGGAGGTTTCCTCCCTCTCTGCTCTGCTCTGCAGAGACCTCACCTGGAATATTGCATCCAGGTCTGGGCTCCCCAGTTCAGGAGGGGCAGGGATCTGCTGGAGAGAGTCCAAGGGAGGGCTGCAAGGATGCTGAAGGGCCTGGAGCACTGCCCGGTGAGGAGAGGCTGAGAGCCCTGGGGCTATGCAGTCCCAACAACCAGCAGCAGAACAAGAGGACACAGTCTCAAGCTGTGCCAGATGAAGTTTAGGCTGGAGGTGAGGAGAAAGTTCTTCACAGAGAGAGTTGTTAGCCGTTGGAATGTGCTGCCCAGGGAGGTGGTGGAGTCACCATCCCTTGAAGGTGTTCAGGAGGGAATTGGACACGACACTTGGTGCCATGGTTTAGTAGTCATGAGGTCTTGGGTGGCAGGTTGGACTTTGATGATCCTTGAGGTCTTTTCCAACTTTATTGATTCTGTGATTCTGTCCGAAGAGGAGAAGACTGAGAGGGATCTGATCAATGTCTATCAATAGCTGAGGGCTGGGGGTCAGGAGGGAGGGGACAGGGACAGGCTCTGCTCAGTTGTGCCCTGGGATAGGACAAGAGGCAATGGATGGAAACTGCAGCACAGGAGGTTCCACCTCAACATGAGGAGGAACTTCTTGAGTGTGAGGCTCCCAGAGCAGGCTGCCCAGAGAGGTTGTGGAGTCTCCTTCTCTGGAGCCTTTCCAGCCTTGTCTGGATGTGTTCCTGTGTGACCTGTGCTGGATTCTGTGGTCCTGCTCCGGAAGGGTGGTTGGACTGGATGATCTCCAGAGGTCCCTTCCAACCCCTAACATCCTGTGAGCCTGTGATTCAGGTAGATGTTGTGGTGCCCATTGGCTTCCCTTAGCTTTATCCAGTTCTATGTATAAAGGGTTGGGTTTTTTTGCCAACATCACCAGTATGACTCAGTGTCTTATTTCATACACTTGGTGAGTCCCTGTGGTGGCATAGAGGTAAAACACAAAAGATTAAGTTCAGGCCATTAGACTGCAGCTTAGATTAGGAGGAGGTAACCTTATCCAGTGTAGGAGTGGAGCCAGGAGAGCAAGGGGAGCAATGCATTTCTTCTGATGTATGTGATACATGGTGCAATAAAGTACTCTGCAAAATATAGAGTAGCATTTATTTACTCCTGCTTCTATGTCACAGGACTTCAGTTCCTCACAGCATAGGAAACAACTTCTTAATTTGTATCTGCAAGCAATTATGCCAACACATCACATAAAAATTTTTATTGCCAAGCATTAAAATTAGTATTTGGAAAGCACTGCAGAACTCCCAGGTGCCTGTCAATTTGTACTAGCTGGGAGTTATGATGTCTGAAGCTGTTGCTCAACAGGCTGGTCTGTAGTGTGCTTTGATATCAAGTGAATATACAGCCAGGGAATTGCTTTGGGTTGGAAAAGAGCTTTAAGGTCATCCAGCCCAACCATTCTCTAACCCCACCAAGTCATGGCCCTCAGCACCACAGCTCTGCCTCTTTGAAATGCCTCCAGAGATGGGGAATCAACCACCTTCCTGAGGAGCCTCTGCCAATGTTTAATTATCATCTGTCTCCAGCTGGACAGAGGGGTTAGAAAAGGCAAATTCCACCTCAAAAATATCCCAGCCACCACTAATTTTAATTCACTTTTATGCTAATCAGCCACTTGATAGCAGAAGTTTTGTGTTCAGTGAGTGACACTGACCAGGTCATGGAACCTTCTGCTATTGAGTACTGAAGTTTCCTTAGTCTCTTGAGTTGCCTTTTATTAAAATGCCTTTTATTAGGCTCTTATTTCTTTCTGTTTGGAATAACTAGAGTATACCATGGATCTTGTCCTTGGAAATAGGTTCATAGATTCATAGAATGGTTTGGGTTGGAAAGGACCTTCAAGATCATCTAGTTCCAACATCCCTGCCATGGGCAGGGACACCTTCCACTAGCCCAGGTTGTTCAAGGTCTCCAAGCTGGACCTGAACACCTCCAGGGAGGGGGCATCCACAGCCTCCCTGGGCAACCTGTTCCACTGTCTCACCACCCCCACTGGAAAGAATTTCCTCCCAGTTTCCAGGCCCAATCTCCCCTCTTCCAGCTCAAAGCCACTGCCCCCAGTCCCATCACCGCAAGCCCCTGTGAAAACTCCCTCCCCAGCTCTCCAGCATGCCCTCTTCAGGGTCTTCCATCTTTTGAATTCCAAATGAGCCTTTTGAACTCCAAATTTAGTTCTGAAAGCCAAATTTCTGATGGGAACTGCATGGACCATCAAAATCCTTTAAACAAAACCCTTTGGCAAACTGAGTGCAGATGTAATCATTTATTAATTCACTACATGCCACACTGAAAACAGGAGTGAAAAGTGCAGTGACTTGAGATGCATCAGGTGAGTGCTGGCTTCTCTAGCCCTTAACCCCCTCCCTCTAGGTCTTAGCAGTTCATTTTAACCTCTCCACTGATTTTGAGCTTCTCACCCATGCCAAGATTGCTCTGGTTATGTTTCTGCCTCCATTTTAGGTATCCTATCTTCATTCTCTCACCTTTGCCTTTATCCATTAGTGTCATTTATTGCCAACTCTTCTGTGCTCTAGAAGTCCACTGAAATATGTGAGGAACACAAGAGAGCACAGCTGCAGTGCTCACAAAAAGGAAAGAGCTGACTGCTGTTCTTCAGGGTGCTGTAGGAGCTCTCCCATGGAACACCTGTGGATTGTCTGCTCAGGTTTGACATGGACCATGACTGATTTCTGGCAACAGAACTCTACCAGATTAGTAGTGTAACCAGAACCATGTCCCAGGTAACTGGGTGATGGCCTCAAGTTGTGCCAGGGGAGATTTAGGTTGAATAGTAGAAGAAACTTCTTGACAGAAAGGGCTCTCAAACACTGGAACTGCCTGCCCAGGGAGGTGGTGGACTCATCGTCCCTGGAGGTACTAAAAAAATGCGTTGGGCACATTACTTCAGTGTTGGGCCAGCCTCTTCTTTTTGTCTCAAGTGACAGGACCAGAGGAAATGGTTCCAAGCTGTGCCAGGGGAGGTTCAGGCTATGTATTAGGAAATCATCACTGAGAGGAAATCATCTCAAACATTGGAATGGTCTGCCCAGGGCAGTGCTGCAGTCACATTCCCTGGGGGTATTCAAGCAGCTGTGGAGCTGGTACTTAGGGACATGTTTTAGTGTCAACCCTTCTGTGCTGGGCAGAGGGTTGGACTGGATCATCTTGGAGGTCTCTTCCAACCAGATATGTTCTGTGATTCTGTGATTCAGTGATTCAGGACATGGTTTAAGGGGCATGGTGGTGTTGGTTTGACAGTTGGACTAGATGAACTTGGAGGTCTTTTCCAATCTATTACAGGAAAGGTCTGGAGGTGCTGGAACATGTCCATAGAAGGGCCACCAGGATGAGCAGAGGGCTGGAGCTGCTCTAGTATGGAAACAGACTGAGAGAGTTGGGGTTGTGCAGTCTGGAGAGGAGAAGGCTCTGAGGAGACCTTCTTGTGGCCTTCCAGGATCTGAAGGGGGCTCCAAGAAAGCTGGGGAGGGACTTTTTAGGGTGTCAGGGAGTGATAGGACTGGGGGGAATGGAACAAAACTAGAAGTAGGGAGATTCAGATTGGATGTTAGGAAGAAATTCTTCCCCATGAGGGTGCTGAGACACTGGCACAGGTTGCCCAGGGAGGTGGTGGAAGCCTCATCCCTGGAGGTTTTTGTAGCCAGGCTGGATGTGGCTGTGAGCAACCTGCTGTAGTGTGAGGTGTCCCTGCCCATGGCAGGGGGGTTGGAACTGGGTGATCCTTCAAGTCCCTTCCAACCCTGACAATTCTGTGATTCTATGATTCTTTCTTTTCAGCAAGAAGTTTAGAACATCTGGTGACACTGGGCACATGCAAACATACTTTATGATTTAGAAAACCTGGGCTCCAAGACAGTCAGATTTTGAGCAGTACAGATAATTCTGTATTGGTGTGGGACTCTGCTGAGCAGAATATGCTTACAATGAAAGGGAGGATGGAATTCAAGGAAGGTTGGGTGTGGGGTTTTTTTTATTCAAAATGCATGCAACCAAAAGTTTGCCTTCAGGTTTAATCAGTTTGAAAATCTTTGCCTTTCAGAAGAGAGGCCAGGCAGAGGGTTTTAGTCAGGGAAGATTAATGCATGCTCCTGGGGATGTTTATATTAGTTCATTCTTCTTTTCCTGCTGTCTGCAGTGATGTCAGCTGCTTGTGTTTTGGAGCAGTAAAGCCACAAGCTCAAATTATGGCTTGCTAAATATAGAGAGCTTGCCACATCATTTAGTTTGACAACCTCTTTGCAAGGAAGCACCCCTCCCCCCAACTCCTTTCCCCAAAGCAAAAATCCAGAATGTTAATTGGGGCAGAAATGAAACCTTGGTGCTTCTTAATTGCAAATTAATAGCAGGTAGAAAATACGATGCTGAAGCCCAGCAATTAATGCAGACCCTCAGAGGAGGGTCTTTGGACTCCATTTAAGAAGCAAGGGTCACAATTCAAGGTAAATCCTTCTGCTTTTTGAAGAGGAGGTAAATAAAATGAAATTTCCCCCTTTAGAAACAAAATAAATTAGGTTTAGCAATCACAGGAAAAATAAATACTGGATGTTTTGCAGCCTGAGCTTGACTTCAGCTGCCGTGGAGCTGAGATTATTTGTGAAGGGAATTCTTCAGTTCTCTAGGAATTAGAATTCTACATAGGCAGTTGGTTTGTGTTTGGGTATTTCTGTGGTAGGATGAGTACAAAATGAGGATTTGCTATCCATCAACAGAAAATAGAAGTTATGACCACAGAATAATTTTGGTTGGAAAAGACCTGCAAGATCATTGAGCCCAACCATTCTCCAACTCTACCATGGCTGGGGCTAAACCATGGCCCTCAGCACCACACCTCTGCCTCTTGGAAACACCTCAAGGAGTGGGGATTCAACCACCTCCCTGGGCAGCCTGTGCCAGTGGTTGGGAAGCCTTTCAGTCAGGATATTTCTTCTAAGATCCAAAGTGTTCTTCTGATAGGCTGTGTGTTATGGTGTCTCTAGGTGAAGACAGGACGAGAAGACTCTTACTGTGAAAGGCAAAAGCATTTATTGCCTGTGGAACTAAGCAAAGCACTAAGCACAAGCAAAAGCAAAGCAAGAGCTTGAGCATAAGCCAAAGCCTAAGCCCTACTGCTCTGTTACACAGTCAATTTATATACTCTTCTAATACAGAGCTGCCACATCCCAGCTGGCTCTCCTTTCACTGCCATGGGTCCAAGCAAAGCACACAATAGGTTAGTACTGACAAACAAGCTTCTCAACACAGCCACTC
This sequence comes from Indicator indicator, assembly GCF_027791375.1. Taxonomy (NCBI): domain Eukaryota; kingdom Metazoa; phylum Chordata; class Aves; order Piciformes; family Indicatoridae; genus Indicator; species Indicator indicator. The sequence continues at coordinate 1,649,279 of NC_072032.1, read as the reverse complement.
AACTTCTGCCTAGTCTTCCCCTTCAGTTACAAGGTGTTTACATTCTTTCCAACTCAAAGACAGAACACAGCCTTCTCCAAAGTTGTTCAAAGGTTTGCTGCCCTCCTACAGAATCATAGAATAGAATCACAGAATGATTTGTTGGACATTGGAATGTGCTGCCCAGGGAGGTGTTGGAGTCACCATCCCTGGAGGTGTTCAAGAGGGGACTGGACGTGGCACTTGGTGACATGGTTTAGTGGTCATAAGGTCTTGGGTGACAGGTTGGACTTTGATGATCCTTGAGGTCTTTTCCAACCTTATTGATTCTGTGATTCTGAGTTTGTTTGGAAAAGACCTGCAAGATCATCGAGCCCAACCACTCTCTAACTCTACCATGGCTGGGGCTAAACCATGGCCCTCAGCACCACATCTCTGCCTCTTGGAAACACCTCAAGGAGTGGGGATTCAACCACCTCCCTGGGCAGCCTGTGCCAGTGGTTGGGAAGACATCTCTTCTAAGATCCAACCTAAGCCTCCCCCTGGTGCATCTTGAGGCCATTTCTTCTCATCCTATCACTTCTTACTAGGGAGAAGAGACAAATGCCCACCTCACTCCAGCCTTCTTTCAGGTAGTTGTGGAGAGCTGTGGGGTCATATAAAATGTGAGTAAAATGCATTCCTGTTGCACTGATCTTGTGAATGCACATTCAGGTGTGCATGCACATGAGGAATTGGAGAGGTTTTGTATGAAATGTTACAGAACAAAAAATTGTTTGACCCCCTTGGAGTCAAATTCCACTGATTGACCAGTTAGGATTCTAGCTCACTGGGGTATTTTTCAGTCTTTGTTAAAAGTTGTTGGGTTTTATTAAATATCCCTGTTACATGAACTAATCATCAGGCAAATCTCACTGGTGGAAGGTTTGGTTCCCAGGACTTTCCCTTCAAGCTGAGTAATCTGGCTCTGAAGTTATACACATCATTTTTCTTCCTAAATAATCCAAACTCACTTTGACTCCTGTTTGAAGGTAAATAGGAGGAATAAAAAGGGGAAAGAAGCTAGTGGTCAGTAGTGGTAGATGATTCTAGAGTCCCTAAAGGACGTATTCATCTATCCCGCTTTAGGCTGAGTGCTTTTAAGTTGAAGACCTCCAGAAGGTGCAGAGTCACCAGGAGGTGTACCAGAAGGTGCAAGTTTTACATTTCCTCCCATAAATCCTGCAGCTCTATCTATCTGACTGCAAAGTTATTGTCTTTCTCTTTCTTCCCTTTCTCCTCCCTGGATGCAGTGAGCTGTCTCTTTCTTTCTTCCCTTTCTCCTCCCTGGATGCAGTGAGCTGTCTCTTTCTTTCTTCCCTTTCTCCTGCCTGGATGCAGTGAGCTGCCTCTTTCTTTCTTCCCTTTCTCCTCCCTGGATGCAGTGAGCTGTCTCTTTCTTTCTTCCCTTTCTCCTGCCTGGATGCAATGAGTTATCTCTTTCTTTCTTCCCTTTCTCCTCTCTGGATGCAATGAGTTATCTCTTTCTTTCTTCCCTTTCTCCTCTCTGGATGCAATGAGTTATCTCTTTCTTTCTTCCCTTTCTCCTCCCCGGATGCAGTGAGCTCCCTTATCTGATGTGGGGGAGGATGGTTCCAGCCTTATCTGTGGCTAATTTTTACTGTGCAATCTTGACTTGTTTAGGTCTAACACCAGGGACCAAGGGGAGGCAGTTTCAGGCCTGGCCGGCCTGAATGCAGCCTATCAATGGGGGATGAGAAAGAACCCTGGGACTTATGTTGAACCCCAGGAGGGGAGAAAAGAAGCACTGGGGATTTGGGCTGATTTGGTGGAGGTTTTGTGTGAAGTTTTTTTTTTTTGCTTAATGAGCTTCTCTGTTCAACCCAGAGCATGCATCCCTGTGTGTTTTATATGCTTTGCAATGCTCACCACTATGCATTGGTACATTGTAGTGTTGTAGCTTGTGAATAGCTTTTCCATTTAAACTTTCCAGCACTCCAATCCTGTGTGTGAAGTGCTTTGGTTTTGCCCCAGGGGCATCAGAGCAATCTGTTTGGCTCTAAACCATGACATCTTCAGAGGGGATAACGATGAGACAGCAAAAAAACTTTCCCATGAAGTTATTCTGATGGATTGATACAAAAATCATTCAAATTGAGCAAAACTGAGGCTGATTTAAAAGCACAAAGATGTCATGTTGTTAATAACCAGTTGGCACGAAGGCTGAGACAGGCACAGACTGACAATGAAGTTCCCCTGGGGATTTTGTTGGGGAGCATAGGCTTGGCTACATGAAATTTTTTCCTGTATTTTTATGTAGAAATTTAAACTTTGAATGGAGTTTTCCTCACTTCACAACTCTTCAATAAAGATTCACTACAAGAGCAAGAGAAGAAATTGCAGGAAAATTGAGAGAGAAGAGGCAGGACAGATAGGAACAATTATTCCAAGACCTCCAAGCACTTGGCCTTGCCAGTAGTGATAGAGTCAGGTCCTGGTAGTTTCTTTCATTACTATAACACTGACAAATGTTGTAGGCAGCCATCTGAGCCTAAGCTCAAGCTTTACAATGCAGAGTATCTGGAGGAGCAAGCTCCTTTCTTCTCATCAGCATTCCTTGAGATGCTTCAAGTCAGACACATGCAAACAGAGCCATTTTGGAGGGGCAGGGCTATCATTTCCAATCTCTCCAATTTATGTGAGCCTGAAGAGCTAGCTCCAAGTGGAGAGCTGGACAGTTCATAAATTCAAAGATGTTCTTGGAGCCAAAGGGGAGCTCCTGATGATTTATCTCCCTGTGCAGTCTGGCTCATGGAACTTCAGCTAATGCTTCTTTGTTAGGTCCAATAGTTTTATCACTTACTGAAGCACAGCCTGAGCAGGTGACATTGAGAACACCTCAGGTGCCCATCCTCAGCCATTTCCTACATGATTCACTCTCACTTTCTGTAGCTGGACACCTACTTGAGCAACTTACTCCACAGAACAATGGAGATAGGTTCATTGATTGTTTTTGTCTCATTTGGGGAAATTTTCCTCTGATATTTTTGCATGACAATAGGAAAGGAGGTTGGTGTGAGGTGGAGGTTGGAGTGAGGTGGAGGTTGGAGTGAGGTGGAGGTTGGTCTCTTCTCCCTGGTATCAGTCAACAGAAGGAGAGGAAATGACTTGGAATTGTGCCAGAGGAGGGTTAGCTGGGAGATGAGGAAAAGTTTCTTTGCTGCAAGAGTGGTCAGGGTTTGGAACAGGCTGCCCAAGGAGGCATCCCTGAAGGTGTTCAAGAAACGTGTGGAGACGACACCTTGGGACACGGTTTGATGGCCGTGGTGAGGTTCGGTTGACAGTTGGGCTCAATGAGCTTAGAGATCTTTTCCAACCCAAGCAATTCTCTGATTCTCTATTACTAGTGGATCCCCTGGGTACCAACAGAACCAGCCAGTGTTGGGGGAGCAGTCAGGTCAGCCCTTGTGCTAAACCATTACACACAAGGAAATCATTCTTCACTTTGAGATTGCACTGGACTGGAACAGGCTGCCCAGGGAGTGGTGGAGTCTCCATCTCTGAGGCCATTCCATGCATGCCTGGACATTGTGAACCTGTGTGATTTACTCTGGCTGACCCTGCTCTGGCAGGAGGGTTGAGCTAGATGACCTTCAGAGGTCCCTTCCAGCCCCCACCATTCTGTGATTTCATGAGGCTGAAAGGCCTTCAGCAGGCTATTCCTGACATGAGAATGTAGTTATTTTTTACTTCTGCACACACCTGCACCAGAGGAGTGGCTGTAGTGTGCCTCTAGCCTGGTACTCTGTCACACAATCACAGAATCATTCAGGTTGGAAAAGACCTTTGGGATAAAATCCAACAATTGACCCTACTCTATAAGGTTCACCCCTAAACCATATCCCCAAGCACCACATCCAGATCACCTTGAAACACCTCCAGGGTTGGTGACTCCACCACCTCCCTGGGCAGCACATTCCAATCCCTGACCACTCTTGCTGGGAAATTATTTTTCCTACTGTCCAGTCTAAACTTACTCTGTTGCAGTGTGAGGCCATTCCCTCTTGTTCTGTTACTAATTACCTGTGAGAAGAGACCAGCACCAACCTCTCCACAACCTTCTTTCAGGCAGTTGTGGAGGGCACTCACCAGGTCTGGTACTTGAGCTTTGGATAACAGTACAGGAGCAGGGAAAAACATAGAATCATAGAATTATCAGGCTTGGAAGGGAGCTCAAGGCTCATCCAGTTCAAACCCCCCTGCCATGGGCAGGGACACCTCACACCACAGCAGGTTGCTCACAGCCACATCCAGCCTGGCTGCAAAAACCTCCAGGGATGAGGCTTCCACCACCTCCCTGGCCAACCTCTGCCAGGCTCTCACCTCCCTTGTGGGGAGGAACTTCTTCCTATCATCCAATCTGAATCTCCCCACTTCTAGTTTTGCTCCACTCCCCCCCAGTCCTATCACTCCCTCACACCCTAAAAAGTCCCTCCCCAGCTTTCTTGTAGCCCCCTTCAGATACTGGAAGGCCACGAGAAGATCTCCTCAGAGCCTTCTCCTCTGCAGACTGCACAACCCCAACTCTCTCAGTCTGTTTCCATACCAGAGCAGCTCCAGCCCTCTGCTCACCCTCATGGACCTTCTCTGGACACACTCCAGCACATCCAGGTCCTTCCTGTAATAGGGGCTCCAGCTGTGATTTTTTTTTTTTTGGGGGGGGTGTTTTCTCCCAGCTTGAGGAAATTTCCAAGTGCTGCTAACCAACAGAAGTGCCTTTACTCAACAGCTGGGGGTGAATTTATTTTATAAATGTCTTCAGTTCCTCCTGAGTACTTCTGGAAGTCTGCTGCATAAGCGCCTGTGGCAAGGAGCACTGCTTCAGCTCCACACTTTGGCAATGCTTATTTTGGATCTGCCTGCTTCACATTTCTTTCTGTTGTAAAGAGACAATGAATGCCTTGTTATCTTTTTATCTTCCCTGTGCCACTGATGGCATCTGCCATGTACCTCTTCACTCATCTCTTTTTTTTTTTTTTTTTTTTCTTTCTTTCTCTTTTTTTTCCCCCAGGCTGGAAAGCAGAGGTCTATTTCACGCTCATCATGCTGATACAGCCCTGTGCCTTTGATCATCCTTATACTTCTACATTGACTGAAAAAGGTTCTGAGAAGCTAAATGACATTGCAGAGCAACTCCAAACATGAAGGAGCCTATGAGCCTCTCACAAAGCTCTTACTCTGCCACACAACATTGTGGTTTGTTTGTTTTGTTTTGTTTTGTTTTGTTTTTTTTATACTATACTCAGACCACATCTCCACCAGCTGGAAGTGGTAAGTTGAAATATTAACCCCCAACTGATTTGGAGAACCACCCCCCAAAAATAAATCCCCACATGTGCTGGGTTGAAAATTCCCCCCAACATTCAAATTTGCCAGACCAGCTCATTTGGAAGCAAATGAAAGCTGTATTGACAAGCAAAACTCCAATCTACAATGGAGATTTACAGTATTTACAGGGATTTACAATTTATAAACAGCACAAGAACCTCCCTGGCCAAACCAGGGGAGCTGCTAATAGCTTCCCCTTCCCTGCTCCCTTCCTTACCTCTCTGGACACAAAGGCACAAGAGAAAGAGCAGAGAATTGTTTAAGATACTCAGTGTGGTGGGTTGAAATTTCCCTCCCACATTAACCACATCAGGCTAGCTCAGTTCAGAAACAAATGAGGCTGTGTTTACAAGCAAAAACTACAGCCTACAATGGAATGCAATGGATATAAACAAAATACACAGGATTTACAATATTTACAGATATGTGCAATGAACAGAAACAGCACAAAACCCTGCTGGCCAAATCCAGGAAAGGTGTTCCTCTGCCTCCCCCTTCCCTGCCTTCTCCAGACCCCGCTGGCAAAAGGAAGAAAAAGAAGAAGCAGAGAGGTTGTTAGAACTTAGCCAAGGTCAGTATCCCAGTGTGTTATCTCTGAAGCAAAGCCAGAAGACAAGAGCAGAAGCACCCTGCTAGACTGCCCAGCAGAAAAACACCAGACAGACTGAACTTTGTTTTGAGAATTTAATCTTAAAGGTTTATCTCTCTCCAATGGAAGTCTTTAGAATAATCCTTATTTTTCTTTCTTACACCCAATTATGATTTATTTACATTCTTTTACTTTTCTGCTCGAACTCTGTGAAAAGAACTTAAAGGCATAGTCTTAAAACCACCACACTTAGTCAAAACAAATAACACAGCCAAGGGCAGCAAAGCCAAGCAGAAACAAGTTAGTGTCTCCCAGAGAGAGGAAGCTGAAAAAAGAGAAAGTTTACAGATCTAAGTTTTAGGGCTCTTATCTGTCCAATGGGTTTGTTTAGAACTTCTCATTATTTTCCTTTTCACATCCAATGGTGATTTATTTACATTCTACCAATTTCTGTTCAAGACCTGTGGAAAATTTTAAAGGGACAGCCTAAAACTACCACACCAGACCAGCTCAGTTTGGGATGGAAGCCACTGAAGCTCTATTTGCAAGCAAACTACCATCTAGAGATATGAAATGCAATGAATAGGTACAACATACACACTAGATGTACAATATAGATAGAGTTACAATTTATAAGCAATACAGAAACTCCTCATACCCCCTGGATGGATCCAAGGGGACCCATCCACCTCCCCCCCCCATTCCCTCCCTCCTTCCTGTTACCTCACTCAGTAGTCAAAACAGAGATCCCCTGGCAAGGCCATGGAAGAGAGAGAGAAAGAAGTGCAAGCAGAAGTGACAGAAGAAGAGAGAGCAAGAATTGCTTATGCCACTACTCTACATCCCCATTATGTTTATAGGTTGGACTTGATGATCTCTGAGGTCTTTTCCAACCTGGTTGATTCTGTGATTCGATTCTGTGATTAGCAATCCAATGAATTCTATAGACCTTAGCAGTATTTTTCTTTTGTATCCAATGGTAATTTTTTTTTTTTTTTTACTTTCAGTCTTTGGAGTCAGGAACTAAGCTAAAGTTCCACCCTTCAAACTGTAAACACCACAGCAGGTTTGATTTGAGGTGATTATTGGTGCTACATTCTCCTCCAAAAATGCATGAAGCCAGTCAAGGCCAGGAAGGGAAGGTTGTAAAGGGAAGTGGGATTCTATCCATGCTCAGATTGCTGAATAACATTAACATAATAGAGGGGAAAATGTGCTCCAGTGCCTGACACTGTTAGAGCAGCCAGACAGCCTCTCCATGTGAGCTGTAGATGCAATGCTTAATACCTCTAAGGTTTCGAGGAGTGGTGGGAGGGGTTTGCCATTTGACAAACAGCAAAAGCTCTTCAGACAATAAAAATGCTTTGAAATGTGTTTTCCTTTGCGTTTCCTAGATCTACTTTCTACCCAGGGAAGGACATGCTTTTCTACATACTGATTTGCCTTGGGTGTGTCAATGCTCTCCAGCTAAACCATGAGCCCTGAGATGTTTCTAAGGATTGCTCTTGGGAAACTATGCTTTCCCTCCAGAGAAAGGTAAGTAAGAACAACTAAAAAAAAAAAAAAAGCAGACATATACTTCTGGTTTTGATGATCAGTATATAATTTCTTGGTTTTTCTCATTTTTTAAGAGTTTCTGATCCTTCAAAAGGCTTTGGAAGCAGGTTGGATTCGCAGCACTTGTGCTGTAGCCTGGTTCTGAGAACAGTTTGAAAGCACTCCCTGGCCAAGGCTGTCTCCATCTGCAACTCCAACTGCCTGAGTTCAAGCTGTCCACAAATCCCAAATGCTTTTGTGTCAGGATGCTTTGTGGCCTTTCATAGAATCACAGAATCAGTCAGGGTTGGAAGGGACCACAAGGATCATCCACTTCCAACCCCCCTGCCATGGGCAGGGACACCTCACACCAGATCAGGCTGGCCAGAGCCTCATCCAGCCTGGCTGCAAACACCTCCAGGGATGGAGCCTCAACCACCTCCCTGCACAACCCATTCCAGGCTCTCACCACTCTCATGGGGAAAAACTTCTTCCTCACATCCAGTCTGAATCTCCCCACTTCCAGCTTTGTTCCATTCCCCCCAGCCCTATCACTCCCTGATATCCTAAAAAGTCCCTCCCCAGCTTTCTTGTAGCCCCCTTCAGATCCTGGAAGGCCACAAGAAGGTCACCTCAGAGCCTTCTCTTCTCCAGACTGAACAGCCCCAGCTCTCTCAGGCTGTCCTCATAGCAGAGCAGCTCCAGCCCTCTGCTCATCCTGGTGGCCCTTCTCTGGACACCTTCCAGCATGTCCAGATCCCTCTTGTAACAGAGGCTCCAGAACTGGACACAGAGCTCCAGGTGGGGTCTCACCAGAGCTGAGCAGAGGGGGAGAATCCCCTCCCTGGCCCTGCTGGCCACACTTCTCTTGCTGCAGCCCAGGCTCTGCTTGGCTCTCTGGGCTGCAAGTGCTCACTGCTGGCTCCTGTTGAGCTTCTCATCCCCCAGCACCCCCAAGTCCCTCTCCTCAGGGCTGCTCTCCAGCCAGTCCCTGCCCAGCCTGGATTTGTGCTTGGCATTGCCTCGACCCAGCTGCAGGACCTTGCCCTTGGTCTTGTTGAACCTCATGAGCTTGGCTTGTGCTCAGCTCTGCAGCCTGTCATGAATGGGCCAGAATGTCTCACTCTCTGGAGATATTCCAGACCTGCCTGGATGTGTTCCTGTGTGGTCTGCTCTAGGTGATCCTGCTCTGGCAGGGGGGTTGGACTGGATGATCTCTCCAGGTTTGGACGTGGCACTTGGTGCCATGGTTTAGTAGTCATGAGGTCTTGGGTGACAGGTTGGACCTGGTGATTCTTGATGTCTTTTCCAACCTTATTGATTCTGTGATGCTGTGATGCTGTGAATAAACGCTATGGCTGGTTGCAAGACCATCTCTTCAAATTGCAGCTCAAAGCAGCAGAGGGCTTGCATGGTTTGAAGGTGGAACTTTTGCCTAGGTCCTAACTGCAAATACAAGAATAGGGACTTTTTGGATGTTTTTGAGTAAAAGGAAAATAAATTATCACTGGACACAGAACAACAACATGGGTAGGTAAATATCCACTTGCTCATGGGGAGAAAAAGCAGCTGCATAAACTATGGAAGTGGGGAGATTCAGATTGGATGTGAGGAAGAAGTTCTTCCCCATGAGGGTGGTGAGACACTGGCACAGGTTGCCCAGGGAGGTGGTGGAAGCCTCATCCCTGGAGGTTTTTGCAGCCAGACTGGATGTGGTGTGAGCAACCTGCTGTGGTGTGAGGTGTCCCTGCCCATGGCAGGGGGTGTTGGAACTGGATGATCCTTGAGGTCCCTTCCAACCCCAAGAATTCTGTGATTCTATTCTGTCTCTTTTTCCCCTCTCCACTCTAGCTGCTACTAGCTGGTGCTGCTGCTTGGCTTTGCTGACCTTGGCTCTGTTCCTAGTTGTGGCTGAGTACTAACAGCCTTCTCTCTGTCTCTTCTCCAGGGGGAAGGAAAGGAGGGGGAGCTATTTGTACCTCCCTGGCTTTGTCCAGAGGGGTGTCTGAGTTGCTTATAAATTGTAAATATATGTAAAAACATTTTGTACCTATTCATTGTATTTCATATTTCTAGATTGTAGTTTGCTTGCGAGTAGAGCTTTGTTTGCTTCCAACCTCTCTGAGCTAGTCTGGTGATTTATTTTGGGGGTAATTCTCCAAATTCATTTTGGGGGTGGGGATAATGCCCAAACCCACCACACATGTTAGGTGAATATCCTGTGCTGGATGGCACAGGTGTGTATGGACTGACTTATACTCCAGGAGAGGGAAACACACAGAAGCTGTCTGTACTCACAGAATCACAGAATTAACCAGCTTGGAAAAGACCTTTGAGATCATCCAGTCCAACCTATCACCCAACACCATCTCATCAACTAACCCATGGCACTGAGTGCCTCATCCAGGCTTGTTTTAAACAATTCCAGGGATGGTGACTCCTACACCTCCCTGGGCAGCACATCCCAATGGCCAATCTCTCTGTCTGGGCAGAATTTCTTCCTCACATCCAGCCCAAACCTCCTCTGGTGCAGCTTGAGGCTATGTCCCCTCCTTCCGTCTCTGAGTGCTTGGGAGCAGAGCCCAACCCCCACCTGGCTACAACCTCCCTTCAGGTAGTTGTAGACAGCAATGAGGTCTGCCCTGAGCCTCCTCTTCTCCAGGCTGAACACCCCCAGCTCCCTCAGCCTCTCCTCACAGGGCTCTGCTCCAGACCCCTCCCCAGCCTCATTGCCCTTCTCTGGACACCTTCCAGCATCTCAACATCTTTCTGAAACTGAGGAGCCCAGAACTGGACACAGCACTCAAGGTGTGACCTAACCAGTGCTGAGCACAGGGCAGGATGACTTCCCTGCTCCTGCTGGCCACACTATTGCTGATGCAGGCCAGGATGCCATTGGCCTTCTTGGCCACCTGGGCACACTGCTGGCTCCTGTTCAGCTGCTGTCACCCAGCACCCCCAGGTCCCTCTCTGCCTGGCTGCTCTCCAGCCACTCTGTCCCCAGCCTGTAGCACTGCTTGGGGTTGTTGTACTCAGCTGAGTACTTCTTACTCACTGCTTTTCTGAACGTGCTCCAAAGCCAAGGCTTGACAGACTGCTGTGTGATATCAGAGCACACTTGATCATCTAGGCTGTGGGTGTTTGCCCATGTTTATTCCAGCAGCATTCTCACCATAAAGGAACAGAGGAGTTAGTCATTTTACACATTTTTTGGTGTTGTATCAGGTTGTCCAAGTCAGTGTTGCCATAGAAACTCTAAACTTCCAGCTTTCTTTGTCTCCTCACATGCAGATTGTTCACTTTCACTTTTGGCACCACCAGCAGCTTTTCATTTAATAACAGGCTTCTGTTTGGAAGCCAAAAAACCAAGGGTGCAGAGGTTCAGCATGGAGTGTGATTACCTTCTCCTGGCACTATGAACTTCTCCAAGAACTGCATGGAACATGGCAGTGGGGGGAAGGAGGCATCAACAAAAGCTGCCATATTGTGATGCTCCTCTTTTTGCAGATGTTCTCTTCAAGCTGTCAATGGAAGTGGCAAGTGGCAGGCATCTGCATCAGCTTTCATCCTTACAGCAACAGGCTGCCTCCTCCTAGGGCTAACTGCCTACACACAGCTTCTGCCACAGAGGATCTGACAGCACAAAGAACCACAGTGATGCCTCCAATACCCACTCAGTGCATCCCAGACCTGAATTCATTATTTTATCATGGAGTGAATTTACCTTACCAAAATCTGTGGCACACTCAGACCCTGACATTTCCTGCTTTATTTGACACTAATCTGGGATGGAGTGCTGCTCTGCCTGAGTGGGAGTGCAAAGCTCCAGAGAGAGATCTGGACAAGCTGGATTGATGGGCTGAGGCCAACTGTGTGAGGCAGCACAAAGTCAAGTGCTGGGTCCTGCCCTTGGGTCACAACAACCTCATGAATGCTCCAGGCTTGGGCAGAGTGTCTGGGAACTGCCCAGCAGAGAGAGCCCTGGGGGTCTTAGTCAATAGCTGAACATGAGCCAGGGTGTGCCCAGGTGGGCAAGAAGGCCACCAGCATCCTGACCTGGACCATCAAAAAGTGGGACCATCAGGACCAGGGAAGTGATTGTCCCCTTCTGCTCAGCATTGAGGAGAGGCTGAGGGAGCTGGAGGTGTTTAGCCTGGAGAAGAGGAGGCTCAGGGCAGACCTCATTGCTCTCTACAACTACCTGAAGGGAGGTTGTAGCCAGGTGGGGGTTGGGCTCTTCTCCCAGGCAAGCAGCAGCAGAACAAGAGGACACAGTCTCAAGGTGGGCAGGGGGAAGTTTAAACTTGAGCTTAGAAAGAAGTTTTGTACAGAAAGAGAGATTGGCCTTGGAATGTGCTGCCCAGGGAGGTGGTGGAGTCACCATCCCTGGAGGTGTTTAAGAAGAGCTTGGTTGAGGCACTTAGTGCCATGGTCTGGTTGTTTAGATAGGGTTGGGTGATAGGCTGGGCTCAATGATCTCAAAGGTCTCTTCCAAGCTGGTTAATTCTGTGAGTCCTGGGTTCCATTTTGGGGTCTTCACTCCAAGAAGGACATTTAGGTGTTGGAGCAGGTCCAGAGAAAAGCAGCAAAGCTGCAGGGGTCTGGAGAGCAGGGCTGGGGGGAGTAGCTGTGGGAACTGGGGGTGTTCAGCCTGAAGGAAAGGAGGCTGAGGAGAGATGACCTCACTCAAGGTGGGGTTGGTCTTTTCTCCCTAGTAACAAGTTGCACCAGGGGAGGTTTAGGTTGGATATGAGAAGAAAGTTCATGACTGAAAGGGTTCGCAGCCACTGGGAGATGCTCTCCAGAGAGATGGTTAAATCCTCATCCCTGGAGGTGTTGCAAAGAGGCAGAAATGTGGTGAAGAGAGACACAGTTTAGCAGGCTTGATAGAGTTAGAGAATGGCTGGGGGGGGGGGGGGGGACAGAAGGTGATGTTAGGAAGAAGTTCTTCCCCATGAGGGTGGTGAGACACTGGCACAGGTTGCCCAGGGAGGTGGTTGAGGCCCTATCCCTGGAGGTGTTTAAGGCCAGGCTGGATGAGGCTCTGTCCAGCCTGCTCTAGTGTGAGGTGTCCCTGCCCATGGCAGGGGTTTGGAACTGGCTGATCCTTGTGGTCCCTTCCAACCCTGACTGATTCTATGATTCTAAAGACCAAATTCCAAATCCTAGCCCCATGCTTTAATCATCATAAACTCTAATGAGATTCGTAGCTGCAAACATTTATTGCTCTGAACAGCAAGGATATTTTTAGCTAATTTGAAGGCTGTTAGCATGAAAAGAATCCTTTCAACAAAAGGAAAATGACAGCTGCTTTTAAATTAGATATTAATCTGGGAGCAACACTGCCACAATGCAGCCAAGATACTTCACAGAATCACAGAATATTAAGGGTTGGAAGGGACCTCTAGAAATCCTCCAGACCAAGCCCCCTGCCAGAGCAGGGTCACTAAGGGCAGGTCACACAGGAACACAGCCAAGTGGGTTTTGAAGGAGACTCCACAACCTCTCTGGGCAGCTTGCTTCAGGGTTTTGTCACCCTCACAGGGAAAAAGTTTTTCCTTATGTTCACATGGAACGCCCTTTGCTCCAGCTTGCCCTCATTGCCCCTTGTCCTGTCACTAGGCATCTCTGGGCAGAGCCTGGCTCTGGCCTTCCCACACTCACCCCTCACACTGACAAACAGGAATGAACTCATCTCTGGGTTGTTTAAATCACAGAATTCATAAAACCAGAAAGCACAGAATGCTTTGTGCTGGAGGCTCTGAGCTGTGCAATTAAAGCAAAGAGTCAAGTCCTTAGGATTTTCCCTCTGTTTTGTTTTTTTTTTTTCCTTGCTTGCCAAGTTGTGTATTTGAAAGTGAACCACTGTGAGCATTGGCTGCCTGAGAAGCCCAGCAGGGAAGTTCAATGTGAAGGCAAGAGCTGCTTAGGTAAACAAGTGCATAACATGGAGAGGGAGTAAGAGCCCCAGCAATGCCACACACAGCACACAGCCCATAAAAGGAGGAAAGAGGATAAGCAGGATGGAAATTTCCAACAGGAATGTGTGGCTTTGCCTGCCTCAGAATCTAGCCCTTTCAGGACATCTGATTACTACTGCTGTAGGGAGACCTCACCTGGAGTACTGCATCCAGGTCTGGAGCCCTCAACACAGGAAGGACATGGACCTGATGGAGAGGGTCCAGAGGAGGGCAACAGAAATGCTCAGGGGGTTGGAGCAGCTCTGCTATGGGACAGGCTGAGGAAGCTGGGGGTGTTCAGCCTGGAGAAGAGGAGGCTCTGGGAGACCTAATAGCAACCTGCTAGTACCTGAAGGGGGCTACAAGAAGGCTGCAGAGAGACTGTTTGCAAAGGCCTGCAGGGACAGGACCAGGGGCAGTGGCTTCAAACCAGAGCAGAGCAGATTTAGATTGGATGTGAGATACAAGTTCTGCACCAGGAGTCTGCTGGGACACTGCAACAGGTTGCCCAGGGAGGTGGTTGAGGCTCCATCCCTGGAGATATTCAAGATGAGGCTGGACAGGGCTCTGGGCAACCTGATCTAGTGGAGGATGTCCCTGCTGACTGAAAGGGGGGTTGACTGGATGAGCTTTGGAGGTCCCTACCAGCCCAAACTCTTCTAGATTTTATGGGTTAGCACCAGCCTTGCTAAGTTTAGCTAATGGCTGGACTCAATGGTCTTAGAAGTCTTTTCCAAACAAAATGAGTCTGGGATTCTATGGTTATTTATCTACTCTGCTCAAGAGTGCAAGGAACTTCTGGACTGAACACATCTGGGTTTCAGCTCAAGCTGACATACAGCAGGAACCTAGTTCCAATCGCTCTGTAATGGCACACAAAATATAATCCCAATCTGAAAGGGTTGTACCTGCATGAAGAATTCCCTCTGCTTCCCTCATGATCTCATCGTGATGTAAGAGTGCACTGAGATAGAGATGGATGGATGAGTCTACCTCTACCTGCTGTCCTGTGCCCTAATGTGATCTTGAATGTGTCCTGTGAGGAGAGGCTGAGGGAGCTGGGGGTGTTTAGCCTGGAGAAGAGGAGGCTCAGGGCAGACCTCATTGCTCTCTACAGCTACCTGAAGGGAGGTTGTAGCCAGGTGGGGGTTGGGTTCTTCAACCAGGCAAGCAGCAGCAGAACAAGAGGACACAGTCTCAAGCTGTGCCAGGGGAAGTTTAGGCTGGAGGTGAGGAGAAAGTTCTTCCCAGAAAGACTAATTTTCCATGGAATGTGCTGCCCAGGGAGGTGGTGGGGTCACCATCCCTGGAGGTGTTCAAAAAAGGACTGGATGTGGCACTTGAAGCCGTGGGTTAGTTAGTCATAAGGTGCTGGGTGATAGGTTGGACTGGAGGATTTCTGAGGTCTTTTCCAACCTTGTTGATTCTATGATTCTATCTGTGGAGGTCCCTTCCAACCCTTACCATTGTATGATTCTGTGATAAGGGTGTTCAATATTCATTGACACATCACCTCAAAAAATAAAGGGGAGACAGAGCTCTGCTGACCTTTCCTTGCTTAGAGAGAAGGAGAAGTGAATTAGGCTGTGAAGCTGTTGCTCAAAACAGTTTTACCCAGCTTAAGGGAAAGAGCTTCCCTCTGAGCTGCTCTGCTAGAAGGTGCAGTAAGCTCTTTGCAGCAGGAAGTAGAGCAGCTCCAAAGTCCTCTGAGGGTGACCTGATTCCGTAGGAAGCAGTGAAGATAATCTTCATCACAGAGGAGCAGACACCTCCTTGTGCAACTTTCTTGAGGTATCTGCAACTCTCTTCCATGCAACTATTTAAAACTTTCTCGACGTGTTTCCTCTTCTGCCTTTTCTTCTTAGCTATTGAAAACAAATAATAAAATCATTCAACTTGCTAACATTAAGTAATAGAAAGGAGGAGGGAAGGGATTCAGGAGGAATTCAGGAATTAAGGAAGGAATTGAGGAAGGAAGGCATTCAAGAAGGAATTAGGGAAGGCAGGAATTCAAGAAGGAAGGAATTCAGGAGTCAAGAGGAATTCAGAAAGGAATCAGGGAAGGAAGGAATTCAATAAGGAAGGAATTCAGGAAGGAATTCAGTAATCAAGAAGGAATTCAGGAAGGAATTAGGGAAGGAAAGAATTCAGGAAGGAATTAGGGAAGGAAGGAATTCAAGGAAGGAATTCAATAAGGAAGGAATTCAGGAAGGAATTCAGTAATCAAGAAGGAATTCAGAAAGGAATTAGGGAAGGAAAGAATTCAGGAAGGATTTCAGGAATGAAGGAATTCAAGAAAGAATTAGCGAAGGAAGAGATTCAGGAAGGTATTCAGGAATTCAGGAAGGAATTTGGCAATTCTAAAAGGAATTCAGGAAGGAACTGAGAAAGGAATTCAGGAAATCAGGAAGGAATCCAGGAAATCAGGAAAGAATTATGGAAGGAATTCAAGAAAGAAGGAATTCAAGAAGGAAGGAATTAGGGAAGGAATTCAGGAATCAAGAAGGAACTTAGGAAGGAATTAGGGAAGGAATTAGCAAGGGAAGAAATTCAGGAAGGAATTAACAAAGGAAGAAATTCAGGAAGGAATTCAGGAATTAAGGAATTCAGCAAGGAATTTGGGAATTCAAGAAGGAATTCAGGAAGGAATTCAAGAACGAATTAGGTAAGGAAGGAATTGAGGAATTCAGGAAGGAATTGTGGAATTCAGGAAGGAATTCAAGAAGGAATTCAGGAAGGAATTAGGGATGGAAGGAATTCAAGAAGGAAGGAATCGGGAAGGAACTCAGGAGCTCATCAACTCAGGAATTCAGCAACTAATGAAAAGAGGAAGAAATTCAGAAAGGAATTAAAGAAGGAATTCAGGAGTTCAGGAATTCTGCAAGTTATCTGTCATTTCATGATCCCTGTTTTGACTCAGTGTGCCTTGAAGGCTGCCAAATTTCCTTTCAAAACTTGCCTTCAGATTTGGCAGCCTGATGACCTTCTTCTTACAGAACATTTACTTTGCTTTTAGTTTCCATTTATTCTCAGCTGGGTGCCAAAAAGTGAAGTATTTCATGGTGGTCTGAAGTGTTCCTGAATCACTTCTGCATGGCTGCAGAGTGCCCAGTTCCTCCTCTTCCTTTTCTTCCATTTGCTTTCCAAAGTTCTTTTATTCTTCCTTGCTCTGTCTTGCAACTTTTTAATACAACAGATCAGAAAGGATCCTTTTGATCCTTCCAATCTATGTCAGAGAATTTGGAACCAAACTTCACTGGATGTAAATCTTCAAACCTGTGAAGTTATTAAAAGAATAAAAGTTGCCAGGTTTCATCTTTGGGTAAGGAGTGGAAATTGAAAGGTTTGGTTTAGACCACTATAGAAGAACTTCTTCTTTAGGATATTTTGGGTTTGGTCAATGTTTCGAAGAACTTTTCCAACAATCTTTGGTCTGCAAAGAATAATTTCAGCAATTAATTGCACTATTCTAAGTTATAGAATCACAGAATCACAGAGACATTTTGTTTGGAAGAGACCTTTAGGATCCACAAGGTCAACAACTACCCCAGCCCTGCCAAGTCACCATTAAACCATGGCCCTCAGCATCACATCTCCACAGCTTTTAAATCCCTCCTGGGATGGGGACTCCACCACTGCCCTGGGCAGCCTGTTCTAGGGCCTGAAAACCCTTTCAGGGAATAATTTTTTTCCTAATATCTACCCTAACCCTCCCCTGGAGAAGCTTAAGGCCATTTCCTCATGTGTTATCCCTCCCTACTTGGGAGGCCAATGGCCAGTCTCTCTCTCTGGGAAGAATTGCTTCCTCACATGCAGCCCAAACCTCCCCTGGTGCAGCTTGAGACTGTGTCCTCTCCTTCTGTCACTTAGTGCCTGGGAGCCCAACCCCCACCTGGCTCCAACTTCCCTTCAGGGAGATGTAGAGAGCCAGAAGGTCTCCCCTCTGCCTCCTTTTCTTGAGACTAACCACCCCCAGCTCTCTCAGCTGCTCCTCACCAGACCTGCTCTCCAGACCCTTCCCCAGCTTTGTTGTCCTTCTCTGGACACACTCCAGTACCTCAATATCCTTGTAGGAGTGGACAGTCTAAAACTAAACCTGGGTGGTGGAGCACTGGAGCAAGCTGCCCAGAGAGGTGGTAGAGTCTCTCTCTCTGCAGCCCCATCTTGATGTGTTCCTGTGTGACCTTCTGCAGGTGGACCTGCCTTGACAGGGGGGGTTGGACTTGATGATCTCCAGAAGTGCCTTCAAAGCTCCTCACAAAACTAGGATTTTGGGATTCTGTGAAGATGTGATGCTGCCAACGTTGGATCATTTGCAAGCAACACAACTTCAGAGTGTCTGCCTCCTGAGCATTTTTGGGAAGGTGTGGGAAGCATCCAGTTGATGAGGAAGAGTCCTCCCCATAGAGCAGCTAAACAAAGGTAACAATTCATTGGAATGTTTTGGTTCACTGCTGATCAATTTTCTTAGCATCTGCTTAAGTGTTTGATTAAAGTATTCTACAAAGCCATCTGTTTCTAGCTGATAGGGAACTGTGTGAAGGGGGAATTTTCACAAGCTTGCACACCTCATTTAGCAGAGAAGACATAAAATTAGTGCCCAGATCTGTTGAATTTTCTAAGGGTAAGCCCACTCTGATAACAGCATTAATCAATTCATTACCCTCATGTTTTGTCAGCTAAGACTTTACAGCACTGCTGTGGGCTTTGCAGTGTGCCAGTTCTCCTTCTGCACTCTGCTGTGCTCCTCAGAGAAGAAATTGGATCAAGTGAGAGAGAAGTTTCAGATTCAATTTCCCCAGTTTAGCAGCAGAACAGGTTACTGGGCAAGTTCACCACCAGCCACCAATGTGCCCTCATAGCCAAGGCCAATGGTCTCCTGGGGTGCATTGAGTGTGGCCAGCAAGTCAAGGGAGGTTCTCCTCCAACCTCTACTCTGCCCTGGTGAGGCCACACCTGGACTATTGTGTCCACTTTTGGGCTCCCCAGTTCAAGAGAAACAAGGAGCTACTGGAGAGAGTCCAACAGAGGGTCATGAGGACGGTTAGGGCAGTGGAGCCTCTATCTGACAAGGAAAAGCTGAGAGACCTGGGGCTGTTTAGCATGGAGAAGAGCAGCCTGATCATGTTCTAGAGCCCCTACTACAAGAGGGATATGGACATACTGGAAGGTGTCCAGGGAAGAGCCATGAGGATGAGCAGAGGGCTGGAGCTGCTCTGCTATGAGGAGAGACTGAAAAAGTTGGAGCTGTTCAGTCTGGAGAGGAGAAGGCTCCGAGGTGACCTTCTTGTGGCCTTCCAGTATCTGAAGGGGGCTACAAGAAAGCTGGGGAGGGACTTTTTAGGGAATGATAGGGCTGGGGGGAGTGGAACAAAGCTGGAAGTGGGGAGATTCAGATTGGATGTGAGGACAAAATTCTTCCCCATGAGAGTGGTGAGAGCCTGGAATGGGTTGTCCAGGGAGGTGGTTGAGGCTCCATCCCTGGAGGTGTTTGCAGCCAGGCTGGATGAGGCTCTGGCCAGCCTGCTGTAGTGTGAGGTGTCCCTGCCCATGGCAGGGGGGTTGGAACTGGATGAGCCTTGTGGTCCCTTTCAACCCTGACTGAGTCTATGATTCTAAATCTTGTAAATCCATATAAACATCTAAAGGGTGCTGGCAATGGGGACTGAGCTGGGCTCTTTGCAGTGGTGGGCAGTAATAGCACAGGGGACAATGGACAATGGGTACAAACTAGAACACAGAAGGTTTCATGGAATCATAGAATCACAGAATTGTCACGTTTGGAAGGGACCTCAAGGATCACCCAGTTCCAACCCCCTGCCATGGTCAGGGACACCTCACACTACAGCAGGTTGCTCACAGCCACATCCAGCCTGGCTGCAAAAACCTCCAGGGATGAGGCTTCCACCACCTCCCTGGGCAACCTCTGCCAGTGTCTCACCACCCTCATGGGGAAGAACTTCTTCCTAACATCCAATCTTAATCTCCCCATTTCTAGTTTTGCTCCATTCCCTCCAGTCCTATCACTAACATACAGATCCTACCACTTGAACACTCTTGTGAGGCTGCTGGAGCCCTGGAGCAGGCTGCCCAGAGAGGTTGTGGAGTCTCCTTCTCTGGAGACTATCCAAACCCACCTGGATGTGTTCCTGTGTGTCCAGCTCTAGGCATACCTGCATTAGAAAGAGGGTTGGAAGAGATCATCTCCAGAGGTCCCTTCCAGCCACTACCACTTTGTGATTCTGTGATTCTATGACTTATAAAATGGAGAGAATAAGTTTAGGATTTGCCAGGTCTTATTTTTTTCTCATCACATGCTTGAATGTCAGGCCAGCACAATCATGTTATGGGATGTGGAGCTTCCCTGTCTGCCATACCTGATCTATCTCATTCTCAGCTTTATGGTATAGACTCTAGCACGAGTTGAGCTTAACTTCTGACTGCCTTGCATTTCAAGGGACCAGGCAAGGTGGTCTTGTGGGATGGATACATCTTTGAGCTGTCAGCTGGCCATTTCTGCCCTAAGCAGGCAAGGACAGTAGCAAAGTTGTGTATTTTGCTGCTTCTGTTTCACATAGCAAAGTTAAAATCACACCTCCACGCAAATTTAAACAACCTTGCAAGACACAGGAGAACTACAGCCAAATACTAGTGTGAAGCACTGAATAAATGCAAAGGCTGAGGCACAGACATCCAACCCAGTTTAGAAAGTCTCCATGGATGGGAATTCTGCCACATCTCTGGCTCCCTGTTCCCTATGGGAACAGTTTTAGTTGTAATATCTAATAAGAATTTCTTTCATGGCCTCTTGCATGTTGACTTTTGGCCTTTGAATGTGCTCTTTCAGCTCCAGCTGTTGTCTGGGAGAAGAGAGTTCAACCACCATTAAGCTTTGCTGTGCTCCTAGCAGAGGGCCAGGGAATGGGTTCAGCCCTAGTTATTTGCAGCTGTAAATTCACTCCAGGAATTCTGTCCCTCTTTCTGCAGCCTTAGGCAAATGGATAAATCTTCCTCTGTTCCAGTTTCCCACCTGTAAAGGCAGTGTTGTGGTGCTGCTATTTTCATTACACCTCACTTATGGGATGCTTGGGGAACTGATTTTTCCTCTGCAAGAGTGGATTTTCAGGGGGTATAAAAGGTGAGAGCTAATCCTGAGATTATCAAGACCCCAGGCCAAGGTGTATCCCATGCCAGGCAGAGGCTGTGATCCTGTGCTGCTGCTTCTAGCAGCAGGAGAGCTTTGTTCATCACTTCTGTTTGTACAGTTTCCAGGCAGGGGTCCCTGTCTCAGATAGAGCCCTTAGATAAGGCTTTAATGTGAGGAAGAAGAATAATCAGTGCAAACATTACTGACAGGCAGCTCCTGCTGGGGGAAAGCTTCCTCCCAGTGTATGGCAGTAGAAGGAAACCAGAGAGGATTTGCTCATCCCTTTCATCAAAACTACTCAAATGTATCCCTGGCTTCAGCACCTCCTGCCCTCTGGAGCAGAGGTGTGGCAAGAGCTCCACATCCTTAGGATAAACTTTTCTGCCTGCTCAGACAGTTTCTGAATGGTGTAGAAGAAGGCAAGGACTTGGTTTTTATCTCAGGAAACTGGGCAAATGCTGAACTCCCAGACTCTCATTGGCACAGTCTGGCTGAGGGATGAGCTCAGTGTACTGGTGGAAAACAAGTTCTGCATGGCACGGCAATGTGCCCTGGGGGAGCTCCTGCTGGAGAGAGTCCAAGGGAGGGCTCCAAGGATGCTGAAGGGCCTGGAGCACTGCCTGGGGAGGAGAGGCTGAGAGCCCTGAGGCTGTTTAGTCTGGAGAGAAGACTGAGAGGGGATTTAATCAATGTTTATAAATACCTGAGGGCTGGGGGTCAGGAAGGAGGGGACAGGGACAGGCTCTGCCCAGTTGTGCCCTGAGATAGGACAAGGGGAAATGGATGGAAACTGCAGCACAGGAGGTTCCAGCTTAACATGAAGAGGAACTTCTTCACTGTGAGAGTCCCAGAGCCCTGGAGCAGGCTGCCCAGAGAGGTTGTGGAGTCTCCTTCTCTGGAGCCTTTCCAGCCCTGTCTGGATGTGTTCCTGTGTGACCTTCTCTGGTCCTGCTCTGGCAGGGGTTTGGACTGGAAGATCTCCAAAGGTCCTTTCCAACCCCTAACACCCTGTGATCCTGTGATCCCTGCTTCTCATGCTGGACAGAGCCATAAGAGCATCAGAGAGAGCTGAGACACGGGTCCCTTCCTTGAGCACAATCAGAGGCATCAGCCCCAAGTACCTTAAGTACTGTGTTCAGTTTTGGGCAGCTCAATCCAAGAGAGATGTGGAGGTGCTGGAGCCAGGGCAGAGGAGGGCAAGGAAGCTGTGAAGGGCCTGGAGAATAAATCTGATGAAGAGAGACTGAATGAGCTGGGGATGGTTAGTGTCAATAAGACGAAGGTGAGGGGAGACCTCATGGCTGTCTACAACTACCTGAAAGGAGGTTGTGGAGAGGTTGGTGCTGGTCTCTTCTCCCAGGTAATTAGTGACAGAACAAGAGGGAACAGCCTCAAGTTGAAAGTGGGAAAGTGTTGACTGAACAGTAGGAACTGAAAAATTGCAGCAAGAGTGGTCAGGGATTGGAATGTGCTGCCCAGGGAGGTGGTGAAGTCACCAACCCTGGGTGTTTTTAAAGGTGGTACTTGGGGACATGATTTAGGGGTGACCCTTGCAGAGTAGGGTTCTGGGTTGGACTTGGTGATCCTGAGGGCCTTTTCCATCCTGAATGTTTCTGTGATTCTGTGTGATTCTGTTTACCCTGCTGCAAACTTTTTTGAGAGCATCAGTCATCCTCTTGCAATGAGTGGAAAGAGCAGCAGCAAGGGAGTTGTGGTGGGCTGAAAGCTCTCCTCCCTGTGTGTCCCATTACAGAACGCATACAATTGAAGGTCTCTTTCTGGTACTCTCACTGATGTTTCCTGCAGTGTCAAACCATTCTGTGCATTTCTTTCTCATGGCACACCTTGCATGATTGCCTTTGTGCAGTTCCCTGAAAGCAGCCTTACTTTCTCTTCATTCCTAGGCTGCAGTTTAAAGCTACTTTCTCTGCCAAAGAGAAGTCTAAGATTAAATAGAAAGGTGTTGGGGTTTATTCCAGCCTAGTGAATATTAAATGCCTACTAATGAAAATAAGGATCTTCTTTTAGGGTTTTTTTTTCCTTCTTTATACTTTTAAATGAATAAGAACAGGCAAAGCAATACAGTCCCTACACTGAGATGTACTCATTGAAAGCCACTGCAGAACCTCTCCTTTCTGAAGCTCAGCAGTTTTCCTTATGAGAAGAAAATATTTTGGCCTGAAGAACATTGCTAAGAGTCTGATTCCCTGTCCTGTGCCACCTGTGCCTATTTACCTTGTCCTGCAGTTCTGAGAAATGAAAAAAAGAAAAAAAAAGCTAAATGTTAAGGCAGTAACTGAGGTGGTGGGAATCATCCTGCAGCTTTTTATGAGACCTTCTGGTGGCCTTCGAGGATCTGAAGGGGGGTACAAGAAAGCTGGGGAGGGACTTTATAGGGTGTCAGGGAGCGGTAGGACTAAGGGGAATGGAGCAAAACTAGAAGTGGGGAGATTCAAGCTGGATGTTAGGAAGAAATTCTTCCCCATGAGACTGATGAGACACTGGCACAGGTTGCCCAGGGAGGTGGTGGAAGCCTCATCCCTGGAGGTTTTTGCAGCCAGGCTGGATGTGGCTGTGAGCAACCTGCTCTGGTGTGAGGTGTCCCTGCCCATGGCAGGGGGGTTGGAACTGGATGATCCTTGAGGTCCCTTCCAACCTTGACAACTCTAGGATTCTATCTAGGTACAAATGAGTAGGGTGAAGCAGGAGAAGCACTGAGAGTCTTGAACTAAAAGATGCTTCAAGACTGCTTTGCCTTTCAGGCTCCTCTTGTGCTCAGCCCATGTCTGTGCTTTTCTATCAAATTGCTTTCTCTAACTTTCTTAGAAACTTCGGAAAATTTTCTTTTCCCTGCAGTGACATCCTGAATGAGAGTTGCTTTCTCATCCTATTGTTTCTTGTTGCAGCTGAGTTCTCAAAGCAGCAAGAACATTCCTTTTTTCAAAAAACCATGGACATTTTCATGACATTTAGGACTACAGGAAGCTGAGAAAAGCCATAATAAAACCATAATAAAATGCACAGGAATGCATCCAGGTGGGTTTGGAAACTCTCCAGAGAAGGAGACTCCACAACCTCTCTGGGCAGCCTGCTCCAGGGCTCTGTGACCTGCACAGTGAAGAAGTTTCTCTTCATGTTGAGATAAAATCTTCTCTATTCCAGTTTGTCTCCATTGTTCCTTGGCTTATTGCTGAGCACCACCCAAAAGAGCCTGGCCCCCTCCACTTGCCCCCTACCCCTCAGCTATTGATAGACATTGATCAGATCCCTCTCAGCCTTCTCCTCTCCACACTAATCAGCCCCAGGGCTCTCAGTCTCTCTTCACAGGGGAGATGCTCAAGTCCCCTAAGCATCCTCCTGGCTCTCCCTTGGACTCTCTCCAGCAGGTCTCTGTCTCTCTTGAACTGGGGAGCCCCAAACTGGACACAGCATTGCAGGGGTGGTCTCAGCGGGGCAGAGTAGAGGGAGAGAAGAACCTCCCTAGACATGCTGGACCTGTGTCCCTGACAATTTTATCACCACCATCTGTTGATCAGACTGCAAACACAGAATTCCCGGATGATGCCACTGCCTGTTATTAAGCTTTTCTGGCATTGGGTATGACAGGGCTGCTTCTAACATCAAGCGGTAATAACTTGGGCTGAAGGGGCTCTCATTCTCAGTTTTCCCATGGCACATTGCTGCCTCTTATTTTCTTGCATAGCTCTTCCTCAGTGAAATAGAGTTTGAAACATACATTTAATTCAGTTGTTTTTGACAAAGAGGTTAAATGCTTTGCTCTTTCACAGCCTTGGATATAATTTTCCACCTCAAGCATAGGAGCCCCTGCAAGGTAGCATTGAGTGCACCCTTAGCAAGTTTGCTGATGACACCAAGCTGTGTGGTGCAGCAGAGAGCTGGAGGGAAGGGATCCATCCAGAGGGACCTGGACAGGCTGCAGAGCTGAGCACAAGCCAACCTCAGGAGGTTCAATAAGACCAAGTGCAAGGTCCTGCAGCTGGGTCGAGGCAATCCCAAGCACAAATCCAGGCTGGGCAGGGACTGGCTGGAGAGCAGCCCTGAGGAGAGGGACTTGGGGGTGCTGGGGGATGAGAAGCTCAACAGGAGCTGTCAATGTGCACTTGCAGCCCAGAGAGCCAAGCAGAGCCTGGGCTGCAGCAAGAGAAGTGTGGCCAGCAGGGCCAGGGAGGTGATTCTCCCCCTCTGCTCAGCTCTGCTGAGACCCCACCTGGAGTACTGCATCCAGTTCTGGAGCCTCTGTTACAAGAGGGATCTGGACATGCTGGAAGGTGTCCAGAGAAGGGCCACAAGGATGAGCAGAGGGCTGGAGTTGCTCTCCTATGAGGACAGACTGAAAGAGTTGGGGTGCTTCAGTCTGGAGAAAAGAAGGCTCCGAGGTGACCTTCTTGTGGCCTTCCAGTATCTGAAGGGGGCTCCAAGAAAGCTGGGGAGGGACTTTTTAGGACATCAGGAAGTGACAGGACTGGGGGGAATGGAACAAAACTAGAAGTGGGGAGATTCAGACTGGACATGAGGAAGAAGTTCTTCCCCATGAGAGTGGTGAGAGCCTGGAATGGGTTGTCCAGGGAGGTGGTTGAGGTCCCATCCCTGGAGGTGTTTAAGGCCAGGCTGGATGAGGCTCTGGCCAGCCTGATCTGGTGTGAGGTGTCCCTGCCCATGGCAGGGGGGTTGGGACTGGATGATCCTTGTGGTCCCTTCCAACCCTGACTGATTCTGTGATTCTGTGATTCACAGGATGGCTTGAGTTGGAAGAGACCATAAAGATCATCCAGTTCCAACACCACTGCCATGGGCAGGGACACCTCCTAGGAAATCAGGTTGCTCAAAGCCTCATCCAGCCTGGTCTTAAACACTTCCAGTGATGAGGCATCCATAGCTTCTCTGGACAACCTGTTCCAATGTTCCACCACCCTCATAGTAAAGAAATTCTTCCTTGTGTCCAATCTGACTCTACTCTGGTCTAGTTTAAAATCACTGCCCCTTGTCCTATCTCTTATTAAAATTCCCTCTCCACCTTACCTTTTGACAGGCAATCTTCTTCATTTTGGAAAGGAAAAGATCCTCTGGAAAAGGTTTTGACACCACAAAGAGTTAAGTTCCAATCATTTTGCTCCACTCCTGTTTGAGGCTGTCTTGAAGTAACTGTGTACTAAGTATGAGGGATCTCTAACCTGACAATGTCAGTTAAGTCGTCATGAAACCAAATAAACTTGCCTTCAAGTTGCTGTTTGTGAGTTTGTCAGTGAACTAGAAAGAAAATAAAAATCCATGTTGAAATTAATTCAATTCCATCAATAAAAATCCTGCACAAGAAAAAGCTTCTTTGGTACAACATGTCTCAAGAAAATGATCTTCTGGTGATAGTCTTTCAGATAGGTCTAGAAATTAGCAGTTCTGGTTGGGAAACAGCTTTGAGCAGAATCCAGCAACTAAAGCATTGATACATCTGTTGTCCAATTAAAACCAAAAGAAAACTAAAGCAAACCAGCAACAGCAACAGCAGCAAAAGAATAAAAATTGATTATCTGACTATGGTAAGAATGCAGCAAGTCATCACCATTCCACAGTCTAAGCAGAAAGCAGTAGACACAGGTGACCCTCAGGGTCTGTACTGGGAGCAGCACTAATTCACATCTTCATCAGTGACATAGACTGCAGCAGGACAGGTTGGGAGGGGATCTGCTGGAGAGCAGCCCCAGGGAGAAGGACCTGGGAGTGCTGGTGGGCAGCAAGTTCTGCATGGCACAGCAATGTGCCCTGGGGGCCAAGAAGGCCAAGGGGGTCCTGGGGGGCATTCAGAGGAGTGTGGCCAGCAGAGCCAGGGAGGTTCTTCTCCCACTCTGCTCTGCCCTGCTGAGACCTCCCCTGGAATATTGCCTCCAGGTCTGGGCTCCCCAGTTCAGGAGGGACAGGGATCTGCTGGAGAGAGTCCAAGAAAGGGCTCCAAGGATGCTGAAGGAACTGGAGCACTGCCTGGGGAGGAGAGGCTGAGAGCCCTGGGGCTGTTTAGTCTGGAGAGGAGAAGGCTGAGAGGGGATTTAATAAATGAGCCTTCAGCTCCCTCAGGCTCTACTCATCAGGAAGATCTTCCACTGCCTTCAGCAGCTTTGTGGCTCTGTGCTGGACCCTCTCAAGCAGTTCCCTGAGCTCCTTCTTGACCTGAGGGGGCCAGAACTGGACACAATATTCCAGATGTGGCCTCACCAGGGCAGAGCAGAGGGGGAGGAGAACCTCCCTCGACCTACTCACCACAGCCCTTCTAATCCATCCCAAGATGCCTTTGGCCTTCTTGGCCACCACAGCACATTGTTGGCTCATGGGCAACTTCCCATCCACCAGGACCCCCATGTCTTTTCCCCCTTCAGTGCTCTCAGGAAAATCACTCCCCAACCTATCCTGCTCCATTGGGTCATTCTTTCCCAACCTCTGGAATGTTTTGCAGCCCAGACTCCTTTCAAGTGACTTTTCTCTTGCTATGTGAGGCATGTGTGTGTGTGAATTAAATATCTGCAGTCATGGGATTTCATAAATATGAATGCATTTTGTGCTGCAGTGAAATAGATTTCATACTCTACAGGAAACCTAATGGCCAAAGTCATTAGTGGGTGAAAAACAAAGCAAATAAGAAGGAAATTTAATCTTTTGTGGTACAAGACTGGTTAATGAAGGCAGAAAAGAAAAGGGGTTTGGTTTGGTTGGTTGGTTGTTTTTGTATTAAGGATTATTTTAGCATAGTTACTTGAGATATTCTGTCACCCATGTCTGCCTTTGCAGCCAGGCTTCCAAGGGACTGGAGCACTGCCTGTGGAGGAGAGGCTGAGAGCCCTGCAGCTGCTTAGTCTGGAGAGGAGAAGGCTGAGATGGATCTGATCAATGTCTATCGATAGCTGAGGGTTGGGGGTCAGGAAGGAAGGGACAGGGACAGGCTCTGCTCAGTTGCATCCTGTGATAGGATAAGGGGCAGTGGATCCACCTCAACATGAGGAGGAACTTCTGCACTGGGAGGGTCCCAGAGCCCTGGAGCAGGCTGCCCAGAGAGGTTGTGGAGTCTCCTTCTCTGGAGCCTTTCCAGCCCTGTCTGGATATGTTCCTGTGTGCCCTGTGCTGGATTCTCTGGTCCTGCTCTGGCAGGGGGTTGGACTGGATGATCTCCAGAGGTCCCTTCCAACCCCTATCGTCCTATGAGTCTGTGACAGTGGGAATGAACACACCCTCAAGAAGTTTGCAGACAACACCAAGCTGAGTGGTGCAGTTGATATGCTTGGAGCACAGGATGCTGTCCACGGGGACCCTGACAGGCTGGAGAAGTGGGACTGAGGGTACCTCATAAAGTTCTAAAATGCCACTTGCAAGGAGCTTTATGTGGCTTGGAGACCTCACAAACACAGATACAGGCTGGATTGTGAATGAATAGAGTGCAACCTCCTTCTCTGGAGCCTTTCCATCCCTGCCTGGATGTATTCCTGTGTGACCTGTGCTGGATTCTGTGGTCCTGCTCTGGCAGGGGATTGGACTGGAAGATCTCCAGAGGTCCCTTCCAACCCCTAACATCCTGTGATCTGTGTTTCTGTGATGTGGCTGTGTTAGCCATCTTTGGATTTGGGTTTGGTTTGGGTTTTTTTTTTTTTTGTCCACCTTTTGGGACGTCTTTGATCTTTGCCAATTGTCTTAGAGGAGCAGTGTAGCCACTGGTCCTCTGTGACCTGCCCTGGGTGACCCTGTTCTGGCAGGGGGAGTTGGACTGGGTGAGCTTTTGAGGTCCCTTATAGCCCCTAACATTCTGTGCTTCTGTGCTCCTGTGAGTGTCAGAGCAGCTGGGCTTGCAGATTTTGTTCCCTTTTTATGTTCTACTCTTCCTTGTGTCCCCAGAGACAAATTATATGGCCCTTGACTCCAACTCTTCCCTTGGCACCAAATTGCCTTCCAAGCAATGTGTATTGCTGGGATATCTTTCACCTTGATTCATGGTGTTTGCCAGGGGGGGTGTAACTCATCCTACACACAAACACGGATCTACAACTCACTGTAGCTGCTTCTTGGATCAGTTTAATGTATCCAGCAGCTTGAATCATGTGGATGCCTCCAGATGAACAGCAAAAAACCTGCACAGCCAATACAGACTGGAGGTGTAAATCTTAACAGCACTTACTGCATTCAGCTCTCTGCGTCATGCCACAACACTTGCCAGCAGTGCTGGAGATGCAGGGTCAGAAACTCACTTTGTGGAGTTCTGAGTCAGAGCAATTTATCATCCACTCTTTCAGCTCAGGCTGTACTGGAACCTGGATTTCATTCATTCACTCAGGTCTCAGGTGAGTGCTCTAAGTAGGTTGTTACACCACCACACTCTTAGCAACCTTTAGAGAGCAAATTTGCTGTCTCAGGCAGCTCCACAAACGTGTGGCTGGCTTCAGGACTTGGGTATTTTGCCCACCACACTTGTTAGAAGCCTAAGGAGATTCTACAGAGACAGAAGTGTTTAGGAAAGGGCCCAGCATTTTGACCCAGAGTTGGTATCCAGGTGACATGAGGCCATCAGGGAGAGCTGGCACCATCACTGTGCACTACGATGGTGCTCTGGCAGGGGGGGTTGGACTCAATCTTATCTTCAGAGGTCCTTTCCAATCCCCAACATCCTGTGAGCCTGTGGTCATTATCTTAGCTTCTCTGCGGGGATTTTTCAGGCTCTAGAACAGTCTGGTAGATTCAAGGAAATCACAGAATCACAGAAGCAACCAGGTTGGAAGAGACCTCCAAGATCATCAAGTCCAACCTATCACCCAACCCTATCCAATCAACCAGACCATGGCACTAAGTGTCTCATCCAGGCTCTTCTTAAGCACCTCCGGGGACACTGACTCCACCTCCTCCCTGGGCAGCACATTCCAAGGCCAATCTCTCTTTCTGTGCAGAACTTCTTTCTAAGCTCAAGCCTAAACTTCCCCCTGCACAGCTTGAGACTGTGTCCTCTTGTTCTGGTGCTGGCTGCCTGGGAGAAGAGCCCAACCCCCACCTGGCTACAACCTCCCTTCAGGTAGTTGTAGAGAGCAATGAGGTCTGCCCTGAGCCTCCTCTTCTCCAGGCTTCACCTCAACAGCTGCACCTCCAGTACTGTGCTCAGTTTTGGGCCACTTAGCACAGAAAGAGCTGCTGGAGAGAAGGACAAGAAGACTGGCAAGAGGTCTTGAACACAAATCCTATGAGGAGTGGTCGAGGGAGACCTCAGCCTACAGGAGGGGAGTTCTCTATGACTACCTGAAAGGAGGCTGAAGCCTGACTCTTCTTCCATGTAACAAGCAATAGGATGAGAGGAAATGGACTCAGGGAGCACCAGGGGAGCCTTAGACTGGATATTAGGAAAAATTTCTTCACTGAAAGGATGATTTGGCATAGGAACAGGCTGCCCAGGATTGTGGCAGAGTCACCATCCCTGGAGGTGTTTAAAAGATGTTTGGATGAGGAGCTCAGGGACATGGTGTAACAGTTGTGTAAAGGGAGATAATTAAATTGGACCTGATGCTCATAAGGTCCTTTCCAACCAAGCAATTCTATGAACATGAGGAGAAACATCTTTGCTGTAAAGGTGACAGAGCCCTGGAGCAGGCTGCCCAGAGAGGTTGTGGAGAGTCCTTCTCTAGAGACTTTGAAGACCTTTCTGGCTGTGTCCCTGTCTGACCTGCCCTAGGTGATGCTGCTTTAGCAAGTTTGAGCTTGATGATCTTCAGAGGTCCCTTCCAACTCCTACCATTCTCTGATTGTGTGATTTCATCCAGACATTGTCTCTAGATGGTTTATGACAAGCCAGACCCCACAAGAACAGAGAGATCAGCCCTAGGACTCCAATCTGTGGCTTCTGTGCTGATCACAGCCTGTCAGCAAACCAACAACTTGCTTCCAATCTCCTCACACAGTGCCTGGATGTAGTTAGGGCTTGGTAATGTTGACTGCTCAGTGCTCCATAGGGAACAGCTGGTTGTGGTGAACTTCTTTCACTCTGTCATTCCACTGGGATATTTAAATGTATGATAATTTACAACTCAATCAGGTTTGCTGCTAATTGAGTGTGTGAGATCCTTGCTATCCTTACCCTGTTTGAATAACATTAGCCTCACTTCACATTAAGAGAATCTGGATAATTAAATCATTCATGTTGCTAAAAAATCCCAACAGCAACAACAAAAAAAGAGCACCACATACCCACACAAAAAATAGATAAATCCCACAACACAAACCAAACAAAACCAAAAACTTGCTCAGGCTTTCTGACACTCTGCATTTAGAGAAAAATGAATTTCAGCTCACAGAATCACAGAGTCACAGAATGTGAGGGGTTGGAAGGGACCTCATCCAGTCCAAGCCCCCTGCCAGAGCAGGGTCACCCAGGGAAGGTCACACAGGAACACATCCAGGCAGGTTTTGAGTATCTCCAGAGAGGGAGACTCCACAACCCCCCTGGCAGCCTGTCCCAGTCTTCTGTCACCCTCACAGGGAAAAAAAATTGCCTCCTGTTCCCATGGAACTTCCTCTGCCTCAGCTTCCACCACTGCCCCTTGTGCTGGCATTGGGCATCACCCAGCAGAGCCTGGCTCCAGCCTCTGGGCACACATAAATATCAGTCATAAATAATTTTAAGTTATCTATACCAGAATGAACAGCAAAAAAGGAAATGGAAGTTACTCTCCACACCCCAAGACATTCTTCACCAAGCAAAGAGTGTTTAAATCTCATTGAGAAATGCAACACCTTCCACGGCCTTTGCATGATTAGGGCTCTTAAAAATTTAATCAAACCACCACCTCCCTCAAAAATTCATCAGAGAGGTATTTCCACCTTAAAACAAAACTCTCTGCCAGAAGCAGTGGAGTCCTCCCAAATCCATCACAAGGAAAATGGTCCAAAAAGTGCTGAATATGGTCCCCTTGGCACACTCATTCCCCATTTTAGGAAACAAACCACAATATGGCTAAGACAGTGTCTGAGAAGATATATTTTTTGATCTCAGGTGTATTTCAAGGCAGTGTGTCCAAGTGTGTTTTAAGGTCCTCCACTGCAACCAAGCTACATAGCTTAAAAGGTTTAAATTGTCTTCTCCAGCTCTAAATCCTGCAGCCATGTATCAATCCCGGCTCCACAGGTTTGATGCTTTTCAAATCAAGGCAGATTTTGCACTGAGGTTTTGTTGTCAATAAACCCCTGAGCAATGGTGGGTCCTCTTCAAAGGGCTCCCATCCATCAAGTGGCAGTTTCTGAAGGTGGCACTCAATTTCAGCCCTCTTTGAACCATTCCAGGTAACCACTAAGACACAAATGAACCATTCAGGGCTGTAATCCCACTTGATGGGAGGACCGTCAAAGGAAAAAATGAGTAATGGAGGTGGTGAGAGCATGCAGGGCTCTTCACCCTCTGGATTTACCCCAAGTTACACCATCCAGCAGTGCTGTGTGCCTCCAGAGATGTAATCCCACTTGTTAGGAGGACTTTCAAAGGAAAAAAATGAGTAATGGAGCTGGTGAAAGCATGCAGGGCTCTTCACCCTCTGGATTTACCCAAATTGCACCATCCAGCAGTGCTGTGTGGCTTCAGAGATGTAATCCCACTTGATGGGAGAACTGTCAAAGGCAAAAATGAGTAATGGAGCTAGTGAGAGCATGCAGGGCTCTTCACTCTCTGGATTTACCCAAGCTGCACCATCCAGCAGTGCTGTGTGGCTCCAGAGATGTAACATCACTTGATGGGAGGACTGTCAAAGGAAAAAAATGAGTAATGGAGCTGGTGAGAGCATGCAGGGCTCTTCACACTCTGGATTTACCCAAGTTGCACCATCCAGCAGTGCTGTGTGGCTTCACACCTGCTAAAATAGAGGATTGGCTTCAGGGAGGCCAGAGGAGCAGATTTTCCTCGCTGTTTTCAGTATCCAATCCAACAAAGTGAGATCTACTGAAGGAATATTAGAATCACAGAATCATAGAATTGTTTTGGTTGGAAAAGACCTTGAAGGTCATTGACTCCAACCAGCAACCCAACCCCACTATGGCCACCAAGTGCCATGGCCACAGGTGTCTTGAACACCTCCAGGGATGGGGACTCCACCACCTCCCTGGGCAGCCAGTTCCTAATCCCTGACCACTCTTTCAGTGAAGATATTTTTTCTTGATATCCAACCTAACCCTCCCCTGTTTTGGGGATGGCACAATTTCAGGCCATCTTCTCTTGTCCTATCACCTGAGACTAGGCAGAAGTGCCTGCAACCTGCTTTCAGGGAGTCAGAGAGAGCCAGATCCTCTTCTCCAGACTAAATAGATCCATTTCCCTTGCTGCTCCTCAAAAGACCTGTTCATAAGACTTATTCTCCTAGGGAACACGTTCAAATGCCAAGCCTAAAGTGTGCCTTATTCTCCTAGGGAACATATTTAAATGTCAAGCCTAAAGTATTTATTTTCTATATCCCCCAAATACCAAGATTTTCTTTGTAATTAAAGAAGCATAGAAGGATGCAAGTGATTGTGCTCCTCTACTCAGCACTGGGGGACACACACCTTGAGTAATGAGTCCAGTTTGGGACACTGCAGTATAAGAAAGACATTGAGGTGCTGGAGCAGGTCCAGAGAAGGGCAATGAAGCTGGTGAGGGGTTTGGAGAGCAGGTCTGGGGAGGCTGATAGAGCTGGGGTTGCTTAGCCTGAGGATGACAAAGCTGAGAGGAGACTTGGTTGGTCTCTACAGCTACCTGAAAGGAAGCTGTAGTGAGGTTAGTGTTGGCCTCCTCTGCCAAGTAACTAACCACAGGACAAGAGGAAATGGCCTCAAGTTGTGCCAGGGGAAGCTTAGGTTGGATTTAGGAAGACTTTCCTTACCGCAAGAGTGGTCAGGCATTGGAATAGGCTGCCCAGGGAGGTGTTGGACTCACCATCCCAGGAGATGTTAAAAAGTGTTAAACCTCCTGGTGAAAGCTATTCCACTGCAGCACAAAATACATTCATATTTATGAAATCCCATGACTGTAGATACTTAATTCACACACACATGCCTCACATAGCCAGAGAAAAGTCACTTGAAAGGAGCCTGGGCTGAAAAACGTTCCAGAGGCTAGGAAAGAACAACCCCATGGAGCAGGATAGGTTGGGGAGTGACCTGCTCTAGAGCAGTGAAGGGAAGGACCTGGGGGTGCTGGTGGACGGGAGGTTGACCATGAGCCAGCAATGTGCTCTGGTGGCCAAGAAGGCCAAGGGAATCCTGGGGTGGATCAGAAGGGCTGTGGTCAGTAGGTCAGGATAGGTTCTCCTTCCCCTCTACTCTGTCCTGGAGATGTTAAAAAACGAGTAGATGTGGCACTTTGGCTCGTGGTCTAACAGTCATGGGGGTGTTGGGTAGAGGCTGGACTTGAGGATCTTGGAAGTGTTTTCCAATCAACCTTAATGTCTCGATGGTACTACATAGACTAGAAGCCATTGCTCAAAACTGTCAGAGCTACATAAAAAGCAATAAGAAATCAATATACTTACAGGGACACAGTAAACAAAGAAAACCTACCTGCTATGACCTATATGATATAGATTAGTTGCCAAGCAAATTATAGCCAAGATGAAGACACTTGGGAAAATGTAAATCTGTCTTTCAGTGTAAAACTTGGAGTCAGCTTGGAGGCCTGTGGCCAGTGGTGTCCCCCAGGGATCAGTGCTGGTCCAGTCTTGTTCAATATCTTTATCAAGGACCTGGCTGAGGGCATTGAGAGTCTCCTCAGCAAGTTCTGATGATCCCAAACTGGGGGGTGGCTGACACCCCTCAGGCTGTGCTGCCATCCAGCATGACCTGGACAGGCTGAGAGCTGGCTGCAGGCAAACCAAAGGAAGTTTAATAAGGACAAGGTCAGGGTCCTGCATCTGGGGAGGAATAACAACAGGCACCAGGACAGGTTAGAGGCTGCCCTGCTGGAGAGCAGCTCCACAGAGAAAGACCTTGGGGTGCTGGTGGGCAGCAAGTTCTGCATGGGACAACAATGTGCCCTTATGGCCAAGAGAGCCAATGGGATCCTGGGGTGCATCAGGAAAGGTGTCCAGCAGGGCTAGGGAAGTTCTTCTACCTCTCTGCTCTGCCCTGCTGAGACCACCCCTGCAATACTGTGTCCAGTTTGGGGCTCCCCAGGTCAAGAGAGACAGAGACCTGCTGGAGAGAATCCAAGGGAGAGCCATGAGGATGCTTGGGGGACTTGAGCATCTCCCCTGTGAAGAGAGACTGAGAGCCCTGGGGCTGTTTAGTCTGGAGAAGAGAAGGCTGAGAAGGATCTGATCAATGTCTGTCAATAGCTGAGGGGTAGGTGTCAAGGGGAGGGGGCCAGGCTCTTTTGGGTGGTTCACAGTGATAAGCCAAGGACCAATGATTTCAAATTAGAACAGAGAAGATTTCAGCTCAACATGAGGAGAAACTTCTTTCCAGTGAGGGTGCATTTGAATGAGCTGCAGTTTTATCTAGCAAGGATGAATGTTTCAAGAACACACCCAAACCACAAAAATGCCATGTTTATAAGCATGGACTCTTTAGAGTTTGTAATGTATGAATCAGAAAATTAGCATTTTTGTCTGCTGGATAATCTGAATTGAACTGTTATTATTGGGATAAGACAAGAGAGAATGGATTGAAGCTTGAGGATGGGAAATTTAGACTGGAGATGAGGAAGAAATTCTTGGCAGTGAGGGTGGTGAGACACTGGCACAGGTTGCCCAGGGAGGCTGTGGATGCCTCCTCCCTGGTGGTGTTCCAGGCAAGGTTGGATGAGGCCTTGAGCAACCTGGGCTGGTGGGAGGTGTCCCTGCTCATGGCAGGGGAGGTGTTGGAACTGGATGATCCTTAAGCCCCCTTCCAAAACAATGCATTCAATGGTTCTATGATTCTTTCATGAGCAGTCACTGGCCATTGGCAGCCTGGTCTAATTTGGAGGTGTCCCTGCTGACTGCAGGGGTGGTTGGACAAGATGACCTTTGAAGGTCCTTTCCAACAGAATGCAACCTGTGAATCTGCAATACAGCAGCACAGCAGAAAAGATGCAGAATTTCACACTCATGCATGACCACCTCATCAACCAGTGCTGGGCCAGCTGGATGCAATGTCATCCACTCTCCTGTGGTCCTGGTTTCAGACTTTGCCCAGACTTCAGCTCTCCACCACTGCTACCTAGACTTGAGGTGGGATTTTGCACATTAAGAAGCATTATAGATCTTATTAATGTTGTTGAATCATAGAATGGTTTGGGTTGGAAGGGACCTCCAAGAGTCATCTGGCCCAACCACCCTGCAGACAGCAGGATGCCCAGAGCCCCATGGAGCCTACCTTGAATATCCTCAAGAATGGGGCCCCAACCACCTCCCCAAGCAACCTGTTCCAGTGTTCCACCACCCTCATGGTGCAGAACTTGTTCCTAACATCCAATCTAAATTTGCTCTGCTCTAATTTCAAACCATTGCCCTTTGTCTTAGCACTGCAGACCTTTGGAAACAGTCCCTCTGCAGCTTTCTTGTAGCCCCTTTCAGGATCTGGAAGGCCACTATTAGGTCTCCCCAAAGTCTTCTCCAGGCTGAACAATCCCAGCTCCCTCAGCCTGTGCTCCTAGGAGAGGTCCTCCACTCCTCTGATCATTTTTGTGACCCTCCTCTAGACCTGCTCCATCATGTCCATGACTTTCTTGTGTTGAGGGCTCCAGAGCTGGCCACAGCCCTGCAGGTGAGGTATCCCCAAGCAGAACAGAGGGGCAGGATCCTCTCTCTCCATCTCTGGCCACACTGCTTTAGATGCAGCCCAGGCTGCCATTGGCCTTCTGTGCTGCCAGTGCCCATTGCTGCCTCCTGTCCAGCTTCTCCCCCCCCCAGCACCCCCAAGTCCTTTCCCACATGACTGCTTTCTATCACCTCATCCCCCAGCCTGGAATGATAATGAGGCTTGCTCCTGCCCAGGTGCAGGACCTTGCACTTGGTCTTGTTGAACCTGATGAGGTTCACCTGCTACAGCTTTGTTATATTTCACACAAGTGGTTTCATTCAGAGAGAACACACACAGAGAAGTCCATCAGAAATTTGCCTGTTTTGTTCTATTCTCTGCCCTTGATAGTCCTGCTGAGGTGGCAGGCAAAGGATTTGCTTTGAATTCTCCAGCTGCTTACTACAGACTGCAAAGGGCAGGGCTTGCTGGTGGCAGTAGGAACAAGTTGACTAAGCCTCTCAATCCCTCTGGAGGAAAGACAGAGTTGTATTTGGGCACAGGCACAGCAGCTCATTTCAATCTGCCACAGCAGGACCCTCTGCGAGAGCTGGATGTGAGGTGGTGATGGCACAAGGGTTCACACATGGTAGTCCCCAGCTGTGAGCTCCTCTTCTCTGTTGTGCTGGGGCACACCCAGCCCCAGGTGGACAAAAGAAATTTAATCTGGGGAGGGCTTGGCCCCTCCCCTGCTGGGAGAAGGTGGTCCCCTGACTCAGAGGTGGTCTATTCCACTTCCCCTTCCTGTCCAGCAAGCCTATAAAAGGGGCGGATATCTCGCTGCTCTTCCCTTTTTTCCTGCCTCGTCTGCTCGAGGGGATTTTCTGCTGCTGTTGCTGTCTCCTGCACCGGACCACGTGGCTGGGGCCCTTTCTCTCTCTCAGCTGAATCCACCGACATCCAGGGGAACACAAGGCCATCCAGGCTTGGTTTTGTATATATTTTTTTCCCACTTACCCTCATCCCTCACCTCTCTGAACCCCCCCTTGTTACTGATATATATATATATATGTAAAAAAATAATTTTTTTACTTTCCCTTTTTGTGAAAAAAGAAAAAAAAATTTACTCCTCCTACTTCCAAACCGACTTCAGAATATTTCTTTCACATTTTTTTCTTTTTTTCCTTTTCCCCTACCCCCTTTTTTTTTTTCTTTCTTCTCTCTCTCCACCCTGCCGAGAAAAAAGGGAGAGGGGCAGGGGGAAGAATTTATATCTATTATCATTTGAGCTCCTAAACTCAGAGCTCAAACTACCACATCTGTTTTACACAGAATGATATTTCCAGGGATTTCTGAGTCCAATCCAGGCTCTACCCTTCTGGCACACCACCAGTGGCAGCACTGTGCAGATTATTTTGTCTAGGAAAATGGAGTTCCAGGTCTCTCTGACTGCCACACTCAGTTCAGATTTCATGCTTGAAATCTTGGCTGCCAGCACCATATCATTCTCCCTTTTTTGAGTTTATTGAAATTTAGCAGGCCAGCACTTTGAATCCATCAGATCTGCTCCGAACTCAACAACAGCTCACCAAATTTGTACCAAAAGTATCCTTCCATACCCCAGACAGCTCACACCTGCTAAAGAGGGCCACTGCCATCCTGGGGTGGATTAGAAGGGCTGAGGTCAGTAGGTCAAAAGAGGTCCTCCTCCCTTTTTACTCTGCCCTGGTGAGGACTATTGTGTCCAGTTCTGGGCCCCTCAGCTCAAGAAGGATCTCAGGGAACTGCTTGAGAGAGTCCAGCACAGAGCCACAAAGCTGCTGAAGGCAGTGGAACATCTTCCTTAGGAACAGAGCCTGAGGGAGCTGAGGGCTCTGTAGCTTGGAGAGGAGGAGCCTGAGAGGTGACCTCATTGCTGGGGATAAAGATGTGCAGGGGGAGTGCCCAGAGGCTGGAGCCAGGCTCTGCTGGGTGATGCCCAATGCCAGCACAAGGGGCAGTGGTGGAAGCTGAGGCAGAGGAAGTTCCATGGAAACAGAAGGAAAGATTTTTTTCCCTGTGAGGGTGACGGAAGACTGGAACAGGATGCTAGAGGGGTTGTGGAGCATCCCTCAAAACCTGCCTGGATTTGTTCCTATGTGGTCTGCTGTAGGTGACCCTGCTCTGGCAGGGGGCTTGGACTGGATGAGCTTTTGAGGTCCCTACCATTCTGTGATGCTGTGAAACAGAACATGAATCGTTAATTCCTTTCAGTCCACCTTGAATACAAAGCAAACCAACAGAACCTTAAAAAATAGAATAGAATCATTAAGGTTGGAAAGACCTCTAAGAGCATCAAGTCCAACTTTTTACTCAACAACTCCATGCCCATTAGACCGTGTCCCAAAGTGCCGCATCTGCTTGTTTTTTGAACACCTCCAGGGATGAAGGGAGAAAGGGTAGAGGGAGAAAGGATGGAGAGAAAAAGGGTGGAGAGAGAAAGGATGAAAGGGAAAAAAAGGAGCAAGAAAAGTCTACAGATTTATCTGAATTTCCTGAAACTGAGAACTAACGCAATTAGATATTATTTTCTCTCCACACCATTCAGTTAAATTAATTCAATTAATTTTGGCTGATTTCAGGGCTCAAAACTTCGGGAAAAGTCAATAGGAATTAATCTCTGCCTCGCAATGATTCTGTGTGCACATGGAAGCAGAGATGTGAGCCTTGCTCCTTAGCAAGAATATTCATAAGAGCTGAATGCCAAACCAATGGACAATAAGCACAGCAAATGCAGAGCAAGATGGTGATTCTCAACTCTTCCTGGCTCAGCTACATCTTTATTATTGACAGCTTCTCTGTCTGCACAGACAGTCAGAGAACCACAGCATTGAACCGGTTGGCTAAGACCTCTAAGATCATCGAGTCCAGCCACCATGGCCATTAATCCATGCCCTGAAGTGCAATGTCCACATGTTTTCTGAACACCAGAATGGGAGAAAAGATTAGTTTCACACACACAGGGCAAACACTGTCCTAGGAGGAAGGTCTGCTTCCAAATGGAAACACTCCGCAGAGAGGTTGTGGAGTCTCCTTCTCTGGAGCCTTTCCAGCCCTGTCTGGATGTGTTCCTGTGTGACCTGTGCTGGATTCTATGCTCCTGCTCTGGCAGGGGGTTGGACTGAATGATCTCCAGAGGTCCCTTCCAATCCTTAACATCCTGTGATCTGAATTTTCTTTCTAGGAAACAAAATATTGTCAACTCCAATGACAGCCTGATTGTTCCAAGTATTCAGTTTCACAGAATCACAGAATGTTAGGGGCTGGAAGGGACCTCCAAAGCTCATCCAGTCCAAGCCCCTGCCAGAGCAGGGTCACCTACAGCAGGTCACACAGGAACACATCCAGGTAGGTTTTGAATATTTCCAGAAAAGAAGAACTCACAACTCCCCTGGGCAGCCTGTTCCAGTGTTCCCTCATCCTCAGAGGGAAAAAAAAAAATGAATTATTCCCTGAAGGTCCCCTTTGGGAGTAGAGTTTGTTACCCAAGGCAAGGAACTCTTCTAAAACAGCAGTAACAGAGTTGGGTGAAGGGTCTGGAGAACAGGTGAGGGAACTGGAGTTGTTTAGTCTGGAGAAAAGGAGGTTGAGGGGAGACCTCATTGCTCTCTACAACTCCCTGAATGGAGG
This sequence comes from Indicator indicator, assembly GCF_027791375.1. Classification (NCBI taxonomy): domain Eukaryota; kingdom Metazoa; phylum Chordata; class Aves; order Piciformes; family Indicatoridae; genus Indicator; species Indicator indicator. The sequence continues at coordinate 1,609,303 of NC_072032.1, read as the reverse complement.
TTGCAAGTGAGGTGGGGGTTGGTCTCCTTAGTATCAGAGGATAGGACAAAAGGAAATGTCCTGAAGTTGTGCCAGGGGAGGGTTAGGTTGGAGATGAGGAAAACTTTCCTTGCTGCAAGAGTGGTCAGGGATTGGAACAGGCTGCCCAGGGAGGTGGTGGAGTCCCCATCCTTGGAGGTGTTCAAGAAACCTGTGGCCATGGCTCCTGGGGACATGGTTTAATGACCATGGTGATAATGGTTGGATTTGATGATCTTAGAGGTCCTAATCAAAACACTTCTATGATTTTATGGTAAGCAGCAAATTCCATAAATTACTCAAGAAGAAGCTACAACAAAAGCCCAAAGCTAAGAAACTGCCCTGCTCTTTTTTATTATTCTCAGACTTGCTTCTTTTTCTTCTCACAGCACGTCCTTAGAGCTTTCTATTTATGAGAGAACCCAGAAAAATATAGTGTGCTGCCTACATGCCCTTGAAGTGTGAGAGACATCAGCCAAATCACCCAGTTTGCAGCAAGCACCTCTACCTGCACAGCAAGGCAAGCTTTTACCAAGCTATATATTTTAGCAAGAGATCAACTGCAAATGTGTCCATTGGGGATAATGCATTCAATATTCATTTGGCCAAAGGCTGGCAAATTCTGCTGAGCTATTTAAGAGGCCAGGTGCCTCACCTGGACATCAAATAAGGCAGCTGACCCAGAGAAGTTTCCCCAGTCCAAAAGGACAAGTTTTTAACCATGGCAAAATCACAGGCTCAGAGGATCCCAGGATGTTAGGGGTTGGAAGCGACCTCTGGAGGTCTTTGAGTCCAAGCCCCCTGCCAGAGCAGGACCAGAGAATCCAGTACAGGTCACACAGGAACACATCCAGACAGGGCTGCAAAGGCTCCAGAGAAGGAGACTCCACAACCTCTCTGGGCAGCCTGCTCCAGGGCTCTGGGACCCTCACACTCAAGAAGTTCCTCCTCATGTTGAGGTGGAACCTCCTGTGCTGCAGTTTCCATCTATTGCCTATCCCAAGGCACAAGTGAGCAGAGCCTGTCCCTGTCCCCTCCCTCCTGACCCCCAGCCCTCAGCTATTGATAGACATTGATCAGATCCCTCTCAGCCTTCTCCTCTCCAGACTAAACACCCCCAGGGCTCTCAGCCTCTCCTCACCAGGCAGTGCTCCAGTCCCTTCAGCATCCTTGGAGCCCTCCCTTGGACTCTCTCCAGCAGATCCCTGTCCCTCCTGAACTGGAGAGCCAAGACCTGGATACAATATTCCAGGCGAGATCTCAGCAGGGCAGAGTAGAGAGGGAGGAGAACCTCCCTGGCTCTGCTGGCCACACTCCTCTGAATGCCCCCCAGGACCTCATTGACCTTCTTGGCCCCCAGGGCACATTGCTGTCCCATGCAGAACTTGCTGCCCACCAGCACTCCTTTTCCCCAGGTCCTTTTCCCCAAGGCTGGACTCCAACAATCCCCTCCCAACCTGTCCTCTGCAGTTTATTCTTCCTGCCCAGCTGCAGGACTCCTTGTTGAGTCCTTGTTGAACCTCATTTGGTTCCTCTGTGCCCAGCTCTCAGTCTGTCCAAGTCTCTGAATGGCCTCACAGCCTTCAGGTGTCTCAGCCAAGCCTCCCAGTTTGGTGTCATCAGCAACCTTGCTAAGCAGACTCACTCATCAGTGTTTTCAAGTTGCTGCCTTTTGTACACAATTTCATTAGTGGAAGTGGGCTGGTTTCCCTGGCAACAAGATTTATTAGCACAAAGTAAATTTAAGAGTTGTGGGAAAATTTTTCATAGAATTGTTTTGTTTGGAAAAAAGCCTCTAAGATCATTGAGTGCAACCACAGACCTAACACCACCATGGCCATTAAACCATTGTGATCCTGGGCAACCTCCTCTCTGTGAGCCTGCTTCCAATCACAGAAACATTCAGGTTGGAAAAGACCTTCAGCATCACCAAGTCCAACCCAGAACCCTACTCTACAAGGCTCACCCCTAAACCATAGCCCCAAGCACCACATCCAAACCTCCTTGAAACACAGCCAGGCTTGGGGACTCCACCACCTCCCTGGGCAGCACATTCCAATCCCTGACCACTCTTGCTGGGAAAAAATGTTTCCTACCCAGTCACAGCTTGAGGCCATTCTCTCTTGTTCTGTCACTAATTACCTGTGAGAAGAGACCAGCACCAATCTCTCCACAACCTCCTTTCAGGGAGTTGTAGACAGCCATGAGGTTTCCCCTCAGCCTCCTCTTGTTCACAACAACCATCCCCAGCTCCTTCAGTCTCTCCTCATCAGATTTATTCTCCAGGCCCTTCCCAGCTTCCTTGCCCTCCTCTGCCCTGGCTCCAGCCCCTCCACATCTCTCTTGGATTGAGGTGCCCAAAACTGAAGCCAGCACTCCAGGTGTGGCCTCCCCAGAGCTGAGTCCCAGGGTTCAATCCCCTCCCTGCTCCTGCTGGACACAGCATTGCTGATCCCAGCCAGGATGCCTTTGGCTTTCTTGGCCACCTGGGCACTGCTGGCTCCTCTTCAGCTGCTTGGCCATCAGCACCCCCAGGTCCCTTTCTGCAGCAGCTTTGGAGCCACACTGCCCCAAGCCTTATGCCTTGCTTGGGGTTGTTTTGCCCCAAGTGCAGGACCTGGCACTTGGCCTTGTTGAAGCTTTAATGTGCTGGAGACAAAAGGTGAGCTGGATTTCTTTTGGTAGGGGAGGATGGCCATGTAAAGTCAAAATCTCCCTCCTGCAATGCCACTGGAGTAGGTTAGGAGCTGTGATGACTGACATTTTTCCTCCATGCTTCAGAGAGACACTGTGTGATGTTTTAACACAGTCACTACTCTGCCCAAGTCACAGAATCACATAATGTTAGGGGTTGGAAGGGATCTCTGGAGAACACAGAGTTCACCCCCCCTGCCAAGGCAGGGTCACTTAAGGAAGGTCACACAGGAACACATCCAGATGGGTTTTGAATCTCTGCAGAGATGAAGACTCCACCACCTCTCTGGGAAGCCTGCTCCAGTGCTCCACGACCTTTCAAGTAAAGAAGTTGCTCCTCATGTTTAGATGCAACTTCTTACATTCAAGGTTGTGCCCATTACCCTTTCTCCTGTCACAGGGCACCACTGAAATAAAAACCTGGTACCATCCTCCTGGCACCCACCTTTAACATATTATCACACAGAATCACAGAATTAACCAGGTTGGAAAGGACCTCAGAGATCATCAAGTCCAACCTATCAGCCAACACCATCTCAGCAACTAAACCATGGCACTGAGTGCCACATCCAGGCTTATTTTAAACACTTCCAGGAATGGTGACTCCATCACCTCCCTGGGCAGCACATCCCAATGGCCAATCTCTCTCTCTGGAAAGAATTTCTTTCTAACATCCAGCCCAAACCTCCCCTGGTGCAGCTTGAGACTGTGTCCTCTTGTTCTGCTGCTGCTTGCTGGTTGAAGAGCCCAACCTCCACCTGGCTACAACCTCCCTTCAGGTAGTTGTAGATAGCAATGAGGTCTGCCCTGAGCCTCCTCTTCTCCAGGCTAAACACCCCCAGCTCCCTCAGCCTCTCCTCACAGGGCTCTGCTCCAGACCCCTCCCTATCCTCATTGTCCTTCTCTGGACACCTTCCAGCATCTCAACATGTTTTTTAAACTGAGGAGTCCAGAACTGGACACAGCACTCAAGGTGTGGCCTGAGCAGTGCTGAGCACAGGGCAGGATGACTTCCCTGCTCCTGCTGGCCACACTATTCCTGATGCAGGCCAGGATGCCATTGGCTCTCTTGTCCACCTGGGCACACTGCTGGCTCCTGTTCAGCTGCTGTCACCCAGCACCCCCAGGTCCCTCTCTGCCTGGCTGCTCTCCAGCCACTCTGTCCCCAGCCTGTAGCTCTGCATGGAGTTGTTGTGGCCAATGTGCAGAACCTGGCACTTGGACTTGTTAATGTCATCCGGTTGGACTCTGTCCATCTGTCCAACCTGGCAAGGTCCCTCCGCAGAGCCTCCTACCCTCTAACAGATCAACTCCTGCTCCCAACTTGGTGTCATCTGCAAACTTACTGATGATTGACTCAATGCCCTTGTCCAGATCATCAGTTGAACAGGACGTGTCCCAGCACTGATCCCTGGGGGACACCACTAGTGCCTGGCTGCCAGCTGGCACTGGCACCGGCACCATTCACCACCACTCTCCTGGCCTGGCATTGATAAGCATTGATCAGTCTTCTCTTTTCCATCCTCATCAGAGAGATGTTGCAGAGCCCTCAGCCTCAGTCAGAACTGTAAAAAACATAAAAATGAAAAAAAAAAAAACAAAGCACTTAGTGACCAATTGTTGCCACTTTTCACTTATTTGTTGCAGACATGCTGACATTGATCTGAGCAGCTATGCTGAGTCACTGGGACACAACACAGGACACAACAGGTCCCACACCACCTCCTGGTCTCCAAACTGGTGACACATGGGTTTGATGGGTGGACCATGAGATGGATAAAGAACTGGCTTGATGGCTGCACCCAAAGAGTGGCTGGCAATGGCTCCATGTCCCAGTGGAGGCCAGGGACAAGTGGAGTCCCTCAGGGATCAGTCCTGGGACCAGTCTTGTTCAACAGCTTTGTTGGTGACATGGACAGAGGCATTGAGTGCACCCTCAGCAGGTTTGCTGATGACATCAAGCTGTGTGGTGCAGCAGACAGGCTGGAGGGAAGGGATCCATCCAGAGAGACCTGGACAGGCTGCAGAGCTGAGCACAAGCCAACCTCATGAGGTTCAACAAGACCAAGTGCAAGGTCCTGCAGCTGGGTCGAGGCAATCCCAAGCACAAACCCAGGCTGGGCAGGGACTGGCTGGAGAGCAGCCCTGAAGAAAAGGCCTTGGGGGTGCTGGGGGATGAGAAGCTCACCAGGAGCTGTCAATGTGCACTTGCAGCCCAGAAAGCCAACCAGAGCCTGGGCTGCATCAGGAGAAGTGTGGCCAGCAGGGCCAGGGAGGGGATTCTCCCCCTCTGCTGAGCTCTGGTGAGACCACACCTGGAGTACTGCATCCAGTTCTGGAGCCTCTGTTACAAGAGGGATATGGACATGCTGGAAGATGTCCAGAGAAGGGCCACCAGGATGATCAGAGGGATGGAGCTCCTCTCCTATGAGGAGAGACTGAGAGAGTTGGGGCTGTTCAGTCTGGAGAAGAGAAGGCTCTGAGGTGACCTTCTTGTGGCCTTCCAGGATCTGAAGGAGGCTCCAAGAAAGCTGGGGAGGGACTTTTTAGGCTATCAGGTAGTGACAGGATTGGGGGGAATGGAATAAAGCTGGAAGTGGGGAGATTCAGATTGGATGTGAGGAAGAAGTTCTTCCCCATGAGAGTGGTGAGAGCCTGGAATGGGTTCCCCAGGGAGGTGGTTGAGGCTCCATCCCTGGAGATGTTTAAGGCCAGGCTGGATGAGGCTCTGTCTAGCCTGCTGTGGTGTGAGGTGTCCCTGCCCATGGCAGGGGGGTTGGAAGTGGATGATCCTTGTGGTCCCTTCCAACCCTGACTGATTCTATGATTCTAATTGTTTGCTGTGTGAAGTACCAGAGCATATTCCTTTGGATTATTGCAATGTGTAGAAGTAATACACGGCTACAAAAAACCTTCCAAAACCATAGTGTTCCAAAGAGACAGAGATGTGGTGGTTTAGCACCAGCCCTGATAGAGTTAGGGAATGGTTGGACTCAGTGATCTTTAAGGTCTTTTCCAACCCAAATTACTTACAACAAGAGAAAATGATCAATTTTGTGAAAATGGCTAAGCAGACTGAAATGTTACTTTTACATCACTAGCTCTAGTCTCAAATCTGATTTTGCTCCCACACAAGGTCTACAGTGAAAGGAAATACTCACACAAAAGCCAAGATTTACCAATGTAACAGTGTGAGAGATGAAATCCCCCCTCACACTGGCAATACCCAGGCTAGCTCAGTCTGGAAGCAAATGCAAGCTGTATTTGCAAGCAAATCTACAATCTGTGATGGAATGCAATGAATCTGTACAAATAGACACTGTTCACAACAGTTACAAATAGGTACAATCAACAGAAAAGCACAACTAAACCCCCTTGGGGCCCCCAAAAGAGAGAGGTCTGTGCTTCTTTCCCTCCCCCACTCCCTGAGCAGGCAACAGGGAAGAAAGCCAAGAAGCAGAGAGAAGTTGTTAGACTTAGTTGCCAAGGTCCGTCTGTGTGTTATCTTCAGCCAGGAGAGAGAAGAAGCAGGCAGACTGAGAGAAGACAGACTGCAAGAGTGCCTGACTGCCCCACTGTCCCCTGCCTTGTTTTTAGTAGTGATCCTTAAACATTTCTCTCTCTCCAATGGAAGTGTTTAGAATCATCATTATTTTGCTTTCTTACACCCAACAGTGATTTATTTACATTCTTTCACTTTCTCTGCCCAAACTTTGTGAAGAAAAATTTAAAAGGCAGTCTTAAAACCATCACTTCCAAATGTCTCCACACATTCCCCTTACAGCTGGATGCTTCTGTTAAAGTAAATGGGGAGAGAATAATTCACAAGTTTGACTTTTACAGAAAGTAGAAACCTCTTTAGGGCACATAAAGGCTACCCACACAGACAGAAAATACTGACTGCAAAAATCTGGGCTGTTCAGCCTGGAGAAGGGAAGGCCCCAGGGAGACCTTAGAGCTGCATTTCAATACCTGAAAGGGACCTAGAGGAAAGCTGGAGAGGGACTGTTCAATAGGGCCTGTGGGGATAGGACAAGGGATAATGGCCTGAAACTGGAGCAGGGCAGAGTCCAGTTGGACATCAGGAGGAAGTTCTGCACAATGAAAGTGGTGAAATACTGGAACAAGTTGCCCAGAGATGTGGTTGAGGCCCCATTTTGAATGGAGACATTCAAGATCAGACTTGATGTGGCCCTGGCCAGCCTGATCTGGTTGGAGATGTCCCTGCTGACTGCAGGGAGTTTGGACAAGATGCCCTTTGAGGGTCCCTTCCAACCCAATGCAATCTGTGTGAATCTGTGAACTGCAGGAGGTTAAAGAACAGACATTGAACAGAAGAAGTGGGATGAGTTAGGTTGCTTGAGTAGGTGTATTCTCATTTTTCACCACATAGAGTTGATATCTGTCTGCAATGGATCTGCTTTCTACTGCTCTGTGATGTCCTAGGTGCACTGCTGCAGGCTCTCCCCATGAAAGGTGCTGTGCACAGTCACTGACCTTGCTGTGGATAGCAATTTGTCTTCCTGTGGGCTGGGAACAAAGGACAACTCAGCTTCTGGTTGATAAAATTAGAGAACTGCAGGTTCTGTTTAGGATACATTACACAGAAATTGCTGCTGCAAAATAAAATAGCTGGAGGATGACTTTGAGCCTTCAGGGGGGAAAAAGGAAAAAAATCAAATAAAATAAAACAACACAAACAACAATAACAACAACAACAAAAAAACTAAACCAAACAACAGGAAAAAAATTAAATAAAACAAAACAAAACAAAAAAAAAAAAAACAACAACAAGAAAAAACCCAACCAACCAAAAAATAAACCCCAAAACAGAACCAAAAAACCAAACCAACCAACCAAAAATCCCCAACCAACCAAACAAAAAAACAACAAAACAAGAAAAGCCCAAACACACAAAAAGCCCAAACCAAA
>NC_072032.1:1574159-1599159 GCF_027791375.1 Indicator indicator | reverse complement strand
TCATTGCAGCCCCCCCGCCGGATCGTGACCCCTCATTACCGTCAACACCCCTGTCTATACCACCTGCATCATCACATACATACCACTTAACTCAGACCTCATTACATTAATTCAAGTGCGCGTACAACCGACCAACTAATCCTACCAAAGAAATTGGCCATGACCTACCTGCTTCCCACTTTGCCATGTTGCAGTGGACTTCCCTTTGCAAATCATTAAGTAGATGAAAGAGAAGAACCTTTTAGCTTCAAAGATAACTTGGCTGTGTTTTCGTTTTGCTGAATTAAAACCATGATACAGAAAGGCTTTGTTCCAAATCCCTTTCTTCCTGACAGCCAGAGAGCCAGCAGTGCTTACATTTTTTTTTCTATGAAATAACTCCAAATTGATCCTACAGGAAGGCTGCAGAGGGACTTTTCATAGGGTCTCAAGACACAGGACAAGGGGGAAGGGTTTGAATCTGAGGCAGAGCAGGGTTAGACTGGAGCTGAGGAAGAAGTTCTTCAGTATGAGGGTGGTGAGACTCTGGAACAGGTTCCCCAGAGAGGTTGTGGATTCCTCCTCCTTTGGGGTGTTCAAGACCAGGTTGGATGATGCCTTGAGTAGAAAAGTCTAGTTGAGAGGTGTCCCTGCCCATGGCAAGAAGGTTGAAGCAGAAGATCTCTGAGATCCCTCCCAACCTAAGCCACTCTGTGACTCCATGATGCTGTTAGTTGAGGGTCAAAAAAAAGTTCAAATTGACAAAATGAGAGTTTGGGTATAATCATTTAGTTAAGGTACCCCAAACAAACATTGCAGTTATTAAATTGTATTACTATGAAATTATTTTTTTTTAATTATTAAAGGTATTTTATAAAAGAATTTTTTAATTTATATTTTTAGGTTTTGTTTTCTTTTCATTTGTTTTGCTCTGTTTTGCTTTGCTTTGCTTATATTTTGTTTTATGCTTTCCTTGCTCCTAGGTTCTTCTTTTTCTCATCTGTTTTACCCTATGTTAGGAAGAGTTAATCCAAAATATTATTATCTGGAAAAGTTTGCAAGATACCTTCATAGGAGCTCTGTGTTTTGGTAGCATATTAAGTAGGCTGATTTGAATCAGAGAATCATAGAATTGGTAGAGTTGGACCTCAAGGATCATCCAGTTCCAACCCCCTGCCATGGGCAGGGACACCTCACACTACAGCAGGTTGCTCACAGCCACATCCAGCCTGGCTGCAAAAACCTCCATGGATGAGGCTTCCACCACCTCCCTGGGCAACCTGTGCCAGTGTCTCACCACCCTCATGGTAAAAAACTTTTTCCTAACATCCAATCTGAATCTCCCCATTTCCAGTTTTGCTCCATTTCCCCCAGCCCTATCACTCCCTAACACCCTCAAAAGTCCCTCCCCAGCGTTCCTGTAGCCCCCTTCGGATCCTGGAAGGCCACCAGAAAGTCTCCTCAGAGCCTTCTCCACTCCAGACTGAACAGCCCCAATTCTCTCAGGCTGTCTCCAGAGCAGAACAGCTCATCCTCATGGCCCTTCTCTGGACACCTTCCAGCACCTCCAGATCCTTCCTGGAACAGAGGCTCCAGAACTGGACACAGCTCCAGGTGTGGTCTCAGCAGAGTGGAGCAGAGGGCAGAATCCCCTCCCTGGTCCTGCTGGCCACACTTCTCCTGCTGCAGCCCAGGCTCTGCTTGGCTCTCTGGGCTGCAAGTGCTCACTGCTGGCTCCTGTTGAGCTTCTCCTCCCCCAGCACCCCCAAGGCCTTTTCTTCAGGGCTGCTCTCCAGCCAGTCCCTGCCCAGTCTCTATCAGTTCCTGGGACTGCCCTGCCCCAGCTGCAGGACCTTGCACTTGGTCTTGTTGAACCTCATGAGGCTGTCATGGGCTCAGCTCTGCAGCCTGTCCAGGTCCCCCTGGATGGATCCCTTCCTTCCAGCTGTCTGCTGCACCACACAGCTTAGTGCCATCAGCAAAGCTGCTGAGGGTGCACTCAATATATTGTTGTCCAAATGCAGCTCTCTGAGATGCAGCTTCATGTCTTGTTACATTCCCTCCTATGGTGAAAAAAAAATGCTTTTAGGTGAAGTGAATTACTCTCTCAAAAGTTTTATTCTAAACCCTGAGGAGGTTTGGGAGAATGCAAAAAGACCAGGTAAAAGTTGGGTTTGCATCTGAAGTAGAAAAATGAGGATTTTATTTAACTTACTTTCTTTAAATAATAACCGTGAGAATATAGCAGCAGCAAAACAGGCTTCAGAGCAGCCACCTCAGCACAAAGCACAGAGAGCTGCATCTGCCTGAGTTTATTCAGCAGCTTTGCTTCTCTGTAGCCAACACAGCACAAGACATCATCCACCTCACCCAGCACTGAAAGGCTGCTGGGTCTTGGGCAGATGTTTGCAGCAGATCACTGCAATCACTGCTGTCTGAAGATTCTCTGGGTCCCTCTCAGACAAGATGAAGCAAAGCCACTTTGTGTCACTGGCAGATGTTGCTGCTGCTGCTTTCTCATTAAAAATGGAGCTTAGAATCATTGAATTGTTTCACTTGGAAGAGACCTCTAAGATCATTGAGTTCAACCTTCAACCTAAGACCACCATGGCCACCAAACCACATCCCAAAATGCCATGGCCACAGGTTTCTTGCCTCCCGAGACAGTGACTCCACCACCATCCTGGGCAAACTGTTCCAATCCCTGACCTTCTCTTCACAGGAGGAGGAGATAAAGGCAAAAACATCCCTTAGCTATACCCCATTATCACATGCCATGTCTGAGATCCATGCTAAAGACAGCTTTGGGTGTACCCCCAAATTCATTTTTGCTCACTGAAACTATTATTGTGATGTCAACAAGGATTTGTGTTCCCAGGTAACAAGGTTGTTCATGGTGTCCATGGAGTTTGGAAGAGCCACAACATTTGCCCTTGAAGCTGGCTGTGTTTCTCCTCAGGGATGGGGAGGCTCAATCCAGGCTTTTTTTATTACTGTTCTTCACACAATCAAGTGTTCATAGAATCATAGGATCACAGAATGGGCTGGGTTGGAAGAGATCTCCAAAGCTCATTCAGTCCAACCCCTCTGCACTCAGCAGGGACATCCCCAACTAGATCAGGTTGCCCAGAGCCCTGTCCAGCCTCACCTTGAAGATCTCCATGGATGAGACTTCAACCACCTCCCTGGGCAACCTGTTCCAGTGTTCCACCACCCTCCTGGTGCAGAACTTGTTCCTCACATCCAATCTCAATCTGCTCTGCTCTAGTTTGAAGCCATTGCTCCTGGTACTGTCCCTGCAGCCCTTTGCAAACAGTCTCTCTCCATCCTTCTTGTAGCCCCCTTCAGGTACTGGCAGGCTGCTGTTAGGACTCCCTGGAGCCTTCTCTTCTCCAGGCTGAACACCCCCAGCTCCCTCAGCCTGTCCTTGTAGCAGAACTGCTCCAACCCCCTGAGCATTTTCGTGGCCCTCCTCTGAACCCACTCCATCAAAATCATAGTATTGCAGAACCTCTGAATCATTAAGGTTGGAGAAGACCTCTAAGATCATCAAGCCCAACCTTCTACCCAACATCTCCATGACCACTAGACCATGCCTCAGAGTGTCATGTCTTCTTCTTCCTTGGACGACTCCAGAGATGATGACTCCAGCACCTCCCTGGACAGCCTGTTCCAATGCCTGGCCACTCTTTCAGTAAAGAAATTCTTCCTAATAACCAACCTAAACCTCCCCTGGTTCAGCACAAGGCCAAATGTGTTCTGTACATGTATCATAGGTGATAGGTCCTGCACTTGGAGCACCACAACAACCCCAAGCAGTGCTCCAGGCTTGGGGCAGTGTGGCTGCAAAGCTGCTGCAGAAAGGGACCTGGGGGTGCTGATGGCCAAGCAGCTGAAGAGGAGCCAGCAGTGCCCAGGTGGCCAAGAAAGCCAAAGGCATCCTGGCTGGGATCAGCAATGTTGTGTCCAGCAGGAGCAGGGAGGGGATTGAACCCTGGGACTCAGCTCTGGGGAGGCCACACCTGGAGTGCTGGCTTCAGTTTTGGGCAGCTCAATCCAAGAGAGATGTGGAGGGGCTGGAGCCAGGGCAGAGGAGGGCAAGGAAGCTGTGAAGGGCCTGGAGAATAAATCTGATGAGGAGAGACTGGAGGAGCTGGGGATGGTTAGTGTGAAGAAGAGGAGGCTGAGGGGAGACCTCATTGTGCTCTACAGCTACCTGAAAGGAGGTTGTGGAGAGGTTGGTGCTGGTCTCTTCTCACAGGGAATTAGTGACAGAACAAGAGGGAATGGCCTCAAGCTGTGACTGGGTAGGTTTAGACTGGACAGTAGGAAACATTTTTTCCCAGCAAGAGTGGTCAGGGATTGGAATGTGCTGCCCAGGGAGGGGTTGAGTCACCAGCTCTGAATGTGTTTCAAGGTGGTCTGGATGTGGTGCTTGGGGATATGGTTTAAGGGTGAGCCTTGTAGAGTAGTGTTCTAGGTTGGACTTGGTGATCCTGAGGCTCTTTTCCAACCTGAATGTTTCTGTGATTCTGTGATGTTATCTTTCATGAGCTGATTAGATATCACAGGCTTTAGTTTTACATCAGTGTGGTTTCTGTTGAAATATTTGTTTTGTGTGAAGGAACCATTCATGTAAATAACTGCAGAGCCTTCCTGCCTTGCATCCTTAAGACAAATGAGTGCCAGGTCCAGCTGGAGAGCTGTAACCAGTGGAGTCACCCAGGAATCAGTGCTGGGTCTGGTGCTGTTCAACATCTTCATCAATGACACTGATGAGGGGACAGACAGACAGAGTCTGCTCAGCAAGTTTGCTGATGACACCAGACTGGGAGGCTTGGCTGAGACACCTGAAGGCTGTGAGGCCATTCAGAGACTTGGACAGACTGAGAGCTGGGCACAGAGGAGCCAAATGAAGTTCAGCAAGGATGAGAGCAGAGTCCTGCAGCTGGGCAGGAAGAATAAACTGCAGCAGGACAAGTTGGGAGGGGATCTGCTGGAGAGCAGCCCCAGGGAGAAGGAGCTGGGAGTGCTGGTGGGCAGCAAGTTCTGCATGGCACAGCAATGTGCCCTGGGGGCCAAGAAGGTCAGTGAGGTTCTGGGGTATATTAAGAAGAATGTGTCCAGCAGATCCAGGGAGGTTCTCCTCCCCCTCCACTCTACCCTGTTGAGACCTCATCTTGAGTACTGCCTTCAGTTTTTGGTTCCCCAGTTCAGGAGGGATAGGGACCTGCTGGAGAGGGTCCAGCAGAGGGCTCCAAGGATGATTAGGGGACTGGAGCACTGCCTGGTCAGGAGAGGCTGAGGGACCTGGGGCTGTTTAGTCTGGAAAAGAGAAGACTTAGAGGAGATTTAATAAATGTCTATCAACAGCTGAGGGCTGGGGGTCAGGAGGGAGGGGACAGGGACAGGCTCTGCTCACTTGCTCCCTGGGATTGGAGAAGGAGCAATGGGTATGAGCTGCAGCACAGGAGGTTCCACCTCAAGACAAGGGAGAACTTCTGCACTGTGAGGGTCACAGAGCACTGGAGCAGGCTGCCCAGAGAGGTTGTGGAGTCTCCTTCTCTGGAGCCTTTCCAGCCCTGTCTGGATGTGTTCCTGTGTGACCTGAGCTAGATTGTATGGTCCTGCTCTGGCAGGGGGTGGGACTCATGATCTGTTTGGGTCCCTTCCAACCCCTGACATCCTGTGAGCCTGTGAAATGGCCAGGGAAGTGATTTGCCAGTCTGAAAGGCTAAGCCATGGATCCTGCATCACTCCTAATAGCACTGCATTTGTGTTTATTGTCTCTATATCTATGACACCTTCTTAGTTCCAGTCCTTTTAATGGCTCTATCCATTTGAAGGCTTTTATGGCTAAGGATTCATGGGGTTGACTTGGTGAGCTCATCCCCTCGGTGACCTAGGACTAGAATGATCTGCCATAATGTTTCTGGAGTGTGACTGCACACCTGAGCAGGAAGCAGTAAGGAAATAAGCTCTGCTCCCCCCCTTGCACTGAGTTTCCCTTGATGGTTTTCCTACTTTCAAGCACATTTTCACCATCACTGGTAAAAGAATGAAGCTGAGGGCTACTGAACACTTTTAATTTCCCCTGTGAATCCTAATTGCTAAAGCATCTCCACTAAATAGCTGTGTCAATACCTGGCATGGAGTGGTTCATATCCACTGCTCACTAGAAATCCCTAGAGGGAGGGTTTGCCACCACCTCTGGGGAAAGTGGAGTGAGGAATGGGTGTAGCAGGTTGATTCTTGGTTTTCTCTGTGATTGATCCTTTGTTAACCCTTTATAAAGCTCATTCAAAAGATATTCATCAAGGAGCCTTTTGTATCAGCAGGTTGTAGGCCGTGAAATGATGATCAGCTCTTCACAGGGGGCACTGAGTGAGGGACACCTTGGAGAAGCCTTCCAGTATCTGAAGGGGGATGGAGTGTGGTTGGAGAGGGAATTTGTACAAAGTGCATGCAGTGACAGGACAAGGGCTGATGGCTTCAAACTGGAAGGAACTGGGCTGAGATGAGACATTAGGATGAAATCCTTCCCCATGAGAGTGGTGAGGCACTGCAACAGGTTGCCCAGAGAAGTCGTGGAGCTGTTCAAAGCCAGGTTGGATTTCGCCTTGAATAACCTGGACTGGTGGAGTTGTCATGGCAGGGTGTTGGCACTAGATGATCTTTAAGGTCCTTTCCAACTCAAACCAGTCCATGATTCTAGGATTCTATGATTAAGAGGATGAAATCACTGTTGTTTTTAGATGTCCCAGGAAAAGGATTCATTAAAAAGAAAAGCTGACAGTGACTGTGTTACTCCTGCAATGCTCCCTGAGATCCAGGCGCTCATGCCCTGCACTCAGGTCTCTCTGTACTGCTCTGAGTGGTGCACTGTGCTTGCCAGACCATCAGAACCTAACAGTGGTGTTTTTCCTAGCAGTGAGCTACCTCCTGGCCACCACCTGAAAAAAGAGATGAGAGGAAATGGCCTCAAGCTCCCTCCATGCAGGGAGGTTTGCATTGGATATTAGGAAAACAAAATTCTTTTCTGCAAAAGGGGTGAGGCATTGGAACAGGCTGCCCAGGGAGGTGGGGGTTCAAAGGAGAAGTGGAGGTGGCACTTCAGGGCATGGTTGAGCAGTCATGGAGCTGTTGGGTAGGTTTGACTTGATGTGATTCTGTGACCTTAGAGGTCTTGTCCGTCCTTAATGATTCTGTGTTTCTATGATTATTATTTCCATCAAGGAATTGATTGCACACATTTGTAAATGTTGTGAGGAGTGTACATTTGTACAAATTCATTGCAATTCATCACACAATGGAGTTTTGCTTCATTGCCTTCCAGACTGAGCCAGCCTGGTTATTAGAATCAGTCAGGGTTGGAAGGGACCACAAGGATCATCCAGTTCCAACCCCCCTGCCATGGGCAGGGACACCTCACACTACAGCAGGCTGGCCAGAGCCTCATCCAGCCTGACTGCAAACACCTCCAGGGATGGAGCCTCAACCACCTCCCTGGACAACCCATTCCAGGCTCTCACCACTCTCATGGGGAAGAACTTCTTCCTCATGTCCAGTCTGAATCTCCCCACTTCCAGCTTTATTCCATTCCTCCCAGTCCTGTCACTCCCTGATAGCCTAAAAAGTCCCTCCCCAGCTTTCTTGGAGCCTTCTTCAGATCCTGGAAGCTCACCTCAGAACCTTCTCTTCTCCAGGCTGAACAGCCCCAACTCTTTCAGTCTCTCCTCATAGGAGAGCAGCTCCAGCCCTCTGCTCATCCTGGTGGCCCTTCTCTGGACACCTTCCAGCATGTCCATAGCCCTCTTGGAATAGAGGCTCCAGAACTGGATGCAGTACTCCAGGTGGGGTCTCAGCATTGCTGAGCAGAGGGGGAGAATCACCTCCCTGGCCCTGCTGGCCACACTTCTCCTGCTGCAGCCCAGGCTCTGGTTGGCTTTCTGGGCTGCAAGTGCTCACTGCTGGCTCCTGGTGAGCTTCTCATCCCCCAGCACCCCCAAGTGCCTCTCCTCAGGGCTGCTCTCCAGCCAGTCCCTGCCCAGCCTGGATTTATGCTTGGGATTGCCTCGACCCAGCTGCAGGTCCTTGCACTTGGTCTTGTTGAACCTCCTGAGCTTGGCTTGTGCTCAGCTCTGCAGCCTGTCCAGGTCCCTCTGGATGGATCCCTTCCCTCCAGCTGTCTGCTGCACCACACAGCTTGGTGTCATCAGCAAACCTGCTGAGGGTGCACTCAATGCCTCTGTCCATGTCACCAACAAAGATGTGGAACAAGACTGGTCCCAGGACTGATTCCTGAGGGACTCCACTTGTCCCTGGCCTCCACTGGGACCTGGAGCCATTGCCAGCCACTCTTTGGGTGCAGCCATCAAGCCAGTTCTTTATCCATCTCATGGTCCACCCATCAAACCCATGTGTCACCAGTTTGGAGACCAGGAGGTGGTGTGGGACAGTGTGGAAGGCTTTGCTCAGGTATGATGACTCTACAGTCATTGCTACAGCTCTGCATGGACATTCCCTATATTCAAATGACTGCAAAACTCTAGTAGAGCTATTAATTAGAAGGTAGTGTGGGTTTACTTGACTTAGGTACATTCTTTTCTGCCTTCCCTTTCCTCATCAAATCTGGCCTTTTGTCAGAGGACCAGCCCTCCTGTGCAGCACAGATTAGCTGTTCATGCATCATCCTTACACCTGTGGCTGTGCCATTTGGCTCTCTACTGCAAAATTATGTGCACCATCTACCATCCTCCCATGTACTCTGCTCTTGTGAGACCCCCACCCGCAGTACTGCCTCCTGTTCTAGGGCCTTCAACTCAGAAGGGCATGGAACTGTTGGAGGGGGTTCAGAGGAGGCTAAAAAGATGATCAGAGGGCTGGACAACATCCCCTCTTGGGGACAGGCTGGGAGAGTTGGGGCTATTACACCTGAAGAAGACAAGACTCTAAGGGAGACCTTAGAGCAGCCTTCCAGTACCTGAAGGGGGCTGCAAGAAAGCTGGAGAGGGACTTTTGACAAGGGCTTGGAGTGACAGGACAAGGGGAATGGATTGAAGCTGGAAGAGGGGAAATCTAGACTGGAGATGAGGAAGAAATTCTTTCCAGTGAGGGTGGGGAGATACTGGAACAGCTTGCCCAGGGAGGCTGTTCAAGGCCAGGCTGGATGAGGCCTTTGGGCAACCTGGGCTGGTGGGAGGTGTCCCTGCCCACGTCACAGAGGGTTGAAACTTGGTGATCTTTAAGGTCCCTTCCAATCCAAACCAAGGTAGGATTCTATGATTTAAAAACAGAGAAGTGTATAAGGTGCAGAAGAGAAGGAGCTCTGAAAGGTGCTGGAAGCTGTTGTGTTTAGGAAGAGGCATTAGTGAAAAAAAAAAAAAGATTTTGTGGGAATGTGGATGTTACAGGACAGACATGGAATCCTTGGGCTATTTAGAAGAGCATATCAATGTGGAGAGACCAAATATATGATGCTGTAGCAACCACATCTGCAGTGGAATTAAAAAAGATGATCCCTAATTCATTTCTTTTGGGGAGAAATTAAGTGTTTGAGGTTCTTGCTTTCTATGCTTTCCCCTCATTTCACCTTGAAAATCCATTTCTAAAGGAAGGTTCCAGAGTTTTTTACATACCCGGCAATGGATGTGGGAGATGTTTGCTATCTGGTGAAATGAAGTGCTCACACACCAGCTTGTGACACAAACTATGCTATGAAGTCCAACCTCAGTGTTTGATCCATGTGCCAGCAAGCACCCAACACCCACAGGCACAGCATAACACAGCCTCCGCTCAGTGAAAGATTTGGGGATGGTGATGATGATTATCTTGTAATTAAAGTTGTAATTTCCCCAAAACTTTTAGTTGTTGACAGCTATTTAAGTGGACAATATCTATCTTCAAGGCACATCATTCTATAATCATTCCTGGCAAGCTCCAGAGGTAACTTATTCTTTATAGGAGCTGTGACATCTGTAAGTGCAGTGACAATGAAATTCCCCTCCCAGTCATGCACACAACAGCTCCAAGCAGGCTGCATGTTTCAAGATGTCAGTGATCAGTCCTGAAGCATCACTAAATCACCAGTTTCAATGTAATCCAGGTCATCAGTGATGGAAAGCTGTTGCCCTCACATAGCTGTTTGCCTGTGTGGGTTGAGCTGCTGGGATTGATCCAACACATGGCAGGCAGTGCTAAAGCACACTGACATGGCTCAGGAGGATTTGTGAAGGCAGAAGATAAAAATCCTAGGGGACAGAGTGAGGGGGTTCAGGGAAAGAGTGTGTGGGGAAGACCTTGAAACACCTTAGCAGAGGTGTTTCAAGGTGATCATTTGGGCTTTGGGTATGTAACTGTGGAAAGTACCACAAGCAGGGATACGTTTGGGGGGAGAGAAGCTGAAGAGGATGCTAAGAATTTACAGTGAGAGTGGTAAAATATGGAAACAGGTTGCCAAGAGATGTGGTTGAGGCCTGTAAGAGACTAAATCTTGTCTGTCCTGATGTGAATCAACAGAGATAAAATCACCTTAGCTCCTCACCCAGACAACAGCTGATGTGTATTGGGCAGATGTCCCTGGATAAGGACTCTCTGGAATGTGCATGGACAAGATCATCTCTACCCATCAGCTACCCTGGAACAGGAGGATGGTGAAAAGGACAATGGATTCACCACCTGGACACAGACCTAAAAAACCTGTGACTAAAAAACTGTGTAAAAGACCTGAGGGATGCCTGCTCAGGAGAAGAAAAATGGAGAAGAAAATCCAAGGAGAGAAAAAGACAGACCCAGGAGAAAAGACATCACCTTGTAGCCTGGAAGTAGCAGACCAGGAGGAGCTCTATCTCTGTGTCCTAAGTTCTGCCTGCTGCAACTCATGGAGCTGAAAAGGCTGCTCAGAGAAGGACTTGGACTTGGAGTTTGGGATCTCTCCTTCCCCTCCTCCAGTAGAGGACAGCAGAGCCAACAAGGATCACATCTCCCCCAAGCCAAAGCACCAGCTCCTTCCCCCGCAGACCCACACTGCCTTGGGGGGTGGGAGGTGTGGTAATATAATTCCTTTCCTCTCTTCTCTCTCTCTATTTTTTTCCCTCTCTCTCTCTTCTGTTCTGTCCACTTTATTCTGTAAATACATAGCCTGGCTGTTGATATTTTGGCCTCGTTTGTGCCTCTAATTTCATAACACAGGAATGCTCAGAAGAACTGAGTCTCTTTCCCTCTCAGGACTGAGACAAGACCCCATCCCTGGAGACATTCAAAGTCAAACTTGATGTGACCTTGAGCCACTTGATCTATCCAGAGATGTCCCTGCTGGCTGCAGGGGGTTTGAGCAAGATGGCCTTTGAGGGTCCTTTCCAACCCCATGCATTCTGTGATTCTGGAACAGTATAGGAACTCTCCATCCCAATTCATTTTCTGGACTTAAAGGCCAGATTCTGCTCTAATGCTTACATGTAAAGCACCAGTGAGAAGATGCAATTAATTAAATCACTGCAACCTCTAATGGGAAGGGAATCCAACAAGAGAATCAAACAAGAGAATCAAGCAAGAGAACCATAGAATCATAGAACCATAGAATCAGTCAGGGTTGGAAGGGACCACAAGGATTATTCAGTTCCAACCCCCCTGCCATGGGCAGGGACAGGCTGGCCAGAGCCTCATCCAGCCTGGCTGCAAACACCTCCAGGGATGGGACCTCAACCACCTCCCTGGACAACCCATTCCAGGCTCTCACCACTCTCATGGGGAAGAACTTCTTCCTCACATCCAGTCTGAATCTCCCCACTTCCAGCTTTATTCCATTCCCCCCAGTCCTGTCACTACCTGATAGTCTAAAAAGTCCCTCCCCAGCTTTCTTGTAGCCCTCTTCAGATCTTGGAAGGCTCACCTCAGAGCCTTCTCTTCTCCAGACTGAACAACCCCAACTCTCTCAGTCTCTCCTCATAATAGAGCAGCTCCAGCCCTCCCCAGCTTTCTTATTGCCCCCTTCAGATACTGGAGGGCCACAATAAAGTCACCTTGGAGCCTTCTCTTCACCAGACTGAACAGCCCCAACTCTCTCAGTCTGTCCTTATAGGGAGAGGGAACATCCAACAAGAGAAGGGAAGCAATATGTGTGTCTGTAAGCATCATTGAGCAGCAGGATGTAATAAATAGAGTCCCTGAGAGTGGGACACGTTTTGTCAGTTCTAGGAGGGCACCATTCAAATCTTCTAGTGATGACCTTCTGCAGGTGATTCTGTCACACCCAGGTGCTTTCCAGTGCAAAGTGTTCTTTGCTAAGTACACCTCAGTGAAAACATAGAATCATCAGTACAGTTCCCTGTCCTTCTTGTGCTGAGGGCTCCAGAACTGGACGCAGCACTACAGGTGGATCTCACCAGAGAGGAGCAGAGGGGCAGAATCATAAAGTCCTAGAATGGTTTGGATTGGAAGGGAACTTAAAGATCATTTAGTTGCAATCACCCTGCCATGGAGAGGGATGCCTCCTGCTAGAGCAATTGCTCAGGGGCTCATCCAACCTGGCTTTAAACATTTCCACAAGTTCTGTGGGCAACCTCTTCCGGTGCCTCATCACCCTCATGGGGCAGTATTTCCTCCTAATGTCTAGTCTAAATCCACCTTCTTCCAATCTGAAGCCACTACCCTTCCTCCTGTCACTCCATGCTTTTGTACAAAACTCTTCTCCAGCTCTCCTGCAGCCCCCTTCAGGTACTGGAAGGCTGCTCTGAGATCTCCCTGGAGCCTCCACTTCTCCAGGCTGAACTCCAGCTCTCTCAGCCTGACTTCACAGGGGAGATGCTCAAACCCCTGAATCAATAATAATTTCAGGCCTCTCTGAAATACATTCAGTGATCTCATTCCAAAGCTTTCCTTGGGATATAGATTTATTACACTCGTTTATGGGCAATTAAACATAGGATGATAGACTTGTCCCCTCAGCTGCTCATATTCTCTGACTGGAAATGTTTCCTTAGCTAATTGGAGAAGGAAAAGAAGCAAGAATGGATAGTCTGACAAGCTTTAAGTGCTTTTTGCTTTCACAAAAGCAAAAGAGCCTGAATGTGCTCTGAGCTCCTTTGTTTAGGTGACTGATCTCCCCTCTGGATGTCTCTCATCTGCAATCAACAGTTTGTAAACATCAAAGAGAGGCTTTTAATGTGTATTCACCTCAATGGGAAGCAAATGCAAAATGCTTCCAGGCCAGGGTGTGGTGCTTGTTTTGGCTACAAGTAAATAATTACCCAAGGATAAAGGAGAGTCAAGCCTTCCAGCTGCAGTCTTTGAAACTCAAACAGAAAGAAAGTGGGTTTATAAATATAAATAAAAAACAAACACATCAAACTCAAACATTAGAGCTGGTGACGGGGTCTGGAGAACAAGCAGCTGAGGGAACTGGGGGTGTTTAGTCTGGAGGAGTCTGAGGGGACACCTCATTGCTCTCTACTGCTCCCTGTAAGGAGGTTGGAGTGATGTGGGGGTTGGTCTCTTCTCCCTAGTCTCAGGTGAGAGAATGAGAGGAAATGGCCTGGAATTCTGCCAGGAGAGGGTTAGGTTGGAGAGGAGGAAAATTTTCCATCTTGCAAGAGTGGTCAGGGATTGGAACAGGCTGCCCAGGGAGGTGGTGGAGTCACCATCCCAGGAAGTGTTCATGGAACATGTGGGCATGGCACTTGGGTCATTGTTTAATGGCCAGAGTGGTGTTGGGCTGATGGTTGGACTCCATGATCATGGAGGTCATTTCCAACAGAACCAATTCTGATTCTCTGATGAGTGTAAAGTGCTTTTACCTCTGACTGCTACTGGCTTCAGCTTTGAGTGAAGATGTAATCAAGATTAATTGAGTGACAGCAAACTCAAGTCTGGTGGTGTAATAAATAAAAATGAAATTATTTGTTAATCATATGTGAGGACCCTGACTGTTCTCTGCTTACCCTTTCTAGCCAAAATGTGCAATAGCCCCCTTATCACCTTTCCAAATCCCAGAGGGCTTCTCCCCACACCGGTAAATACCTGTGGGGCCAGGGACAATAGGTGACTATTGCTGTCATCAGGGCAGGGGAAGAACGTTCCACACCTTGTCTCCTCTATTCAGACCTCTGCTGATGAGACAATGCCCAGGCCAGGGCAGAGCTGTGGGGGAGCTGTAAACCTGACTCTGAAGGCCCTGGGAGGTTGATATGGGCTGTGAATAGAGCTAGGGAGCCTCCAGATTGGGCAGATTTGCTTTGTAAATTGTTAGTGCTCTGACAAGGAGTTCCTCATCCTATCTGCTAAATCCTGCAGCCAGTGTTAAGGAGCAGGAAATCTGGGGCAATGAGTGTTTAACTGTGGCGTTCAGACATCAGGTCTCTGAATTTGGGTTGTTCGGCACTTCAACTAGTTCCTGTATCAGACAGACAAAAAGCTCAAGTTCAAATCACAGCAATAATGAAAGCAGCTGAGCTGGGATGTCTAAAAAGCCACTGAAATACGAAAAACAAGATTTAAGGAGTGGATACTAAGATGTAGCTGTTACATAATGTCTATCATATACATTGCTTCCCTCCTCATGGCAAGGAGAAGAGTTTCACTGGCCTGGACAAATCTGCTGTGCCGTAGCTAGTGGAGAGTTTCAAATTCCTTGACTTTAAAATGTAATGAACCACCTACTCTATCACAACAATAATTGTTTTCTACATATTTCTTACCCATAAAATACGTATCTAATCCGAAGTCTTTGTAATAAATAGAAATGGAATTATCTGTTAATCATATGATGTTAAGTTTAAATGATGTTAGATTAATAATTATCTTTTATAATAGCTTAATAGTGGAATGTAGGTTGCTTTGCTTATTTGCCAAGACTTGTAACTAAACTACAACAGACAGCCTTGTGTATCATAGGCAGCTTTGTGTATCTGTCAAAGTCCTGTATTCTAACATTCCTAAGCCGGATCCACGACTCCTTGCTGGATATCTACGCATATGCAGAATGATAAACTGGCTCCGAGTATGCAGAACAAGAGATAAGGAACTGAAACAATGCAAAGAGACTGAGATGATGCTGAACTCCTACCCTATAAAAGGAGTCTATACGATACTGTCAGATGTGAGCCGTGGAGGAACAGGAGATTCCCCCGGCTGCCCAGCGCTGTTTTTGCTCACTTACCAAATAAAACTTTAAATTTAACCACATAAAATTGGAGTGGTCATTTTTTGTCAATTACAGTGGTGAGATCTGAAACATTATTATTATTATTATTATTATTATTATTATTATTATTATTATTATTATTATTATTATTATTATTATTATTATTTAATATATACAGTATCTATTATAATTATTATATATTATACATATTATATATATTTTATATTATCTATTATATATCATAAATATATATCTATTACTATATAATATATTAATATATATAGCTTATAATTTATATAATATAATGTATAATTATATAATTTAATTCTGTAGTTTATATTATACACTTATTATTTTATTCATATAATTTATAATATATGTAATAACATATTGATGTGCATATATGATAAATTATTATTATTATTAAATATGCATATAAAATAATTTTATTAATAAATAAATCACTAAAAAATAATTGTTAAGTCATGTTGGAAGACCTCATGGTGTAACTCCAACCAAAATCTTCATCTAAATGATGAAAGGAAGGCGTAGCGTAAACCATGATCTCTTTCCTTCAGAGAAGTGCTGCTTGCTCTCCACAGCTCCCTCATCAGCCCTGCACACTGCTGGGCACACTGTTTCCAATTGGACTCGTGGTGATTCCTGCTGTTCCCTCTTTCCTGAGAAGCAGGCTGAATGCTGCAGGCACTGAAGCAGGAGTTTTCTTGTTCCTGTCCCCTTGAGCACTCTTGAGAGTACTCCATGGACCACCACCACCACAGCCGGGTGCTGAATGCTCTTTCTGGAACCTCACAGGAGCACAGAGTGGTTTGGATGCTCTAAAGCTCATCTAGTCCAAGCTGCCTGCAGTCAGCAGGGACAGCTTCAGTTAGGGCAGGTTGCTCAGAGCCCTGTCCAGCCTGACCTGGAATGTTTCCAGGGATCTATCACCTCCCTGGGCAACCTGTTCCAGTGTCTCAGCATCCTCACAGAGAATAATTTCTTCCTTAAATCTAATTTTCTTTAAATGTAATCTAAATCTGCCCTCTTTTAGTTTGAATGGCTTCAAGCTTAGTCCTCATTCTATCACTCCACATGCTGATGAGGAGCCTGTCCCCATCCTTCCTATAGGCTCCCTTTAAGTATTGTAAGGCCACCAGAAGGTGTCCCTAGAGCCCAGTTCTCTCAGCTTGGCCTCACAGAGGAGGGTTGTGGCCTCCTCTGGCCCCTCTCCAACAGGTCTCTGTCTCTGCTGTGCTGAGGTCTCCAGAGCTGGCCCCAGCACTGCAGGTGGGGTCTCAGCAGAGCAGAGCAGAGCAGAGCAGAGCAGAGCAGAGCAGAGGGGCAAAATCTCCTCCCTGCCCCTGCTGCCCAGGCTGCTGGGGATCAGCCCAGGACAGGTTGGCTCTGGGCTGCAAGCACACAGTGCCAGCTCCTGTCCGGATTTGGCAGCTGAAAATGGAGTTAGATGGAAGAAGATGGAGGTAGACACAACTGCAATCTGGCTAACAATCCTGTGCATGCACTCTGTATGCCATGAAATGCAGAACAAGCAACTCCAGGAGTGAGAGTGGTGAAGATGTGGCTGCAGCTACTAACTCAGCTGATTGAGTTACACGTGGGAGCAAAATTTTGCCAGTGTGAGACTTGTTTCATTAAACAAAAATATTGGCTACTATCACCCTCTGCTCCACTCTGGTGAGAAACCATCAGTGTGTCCAGTTCTGGAGCCTCTATTGCAGGAAGGATCTGGAGGTGCTGCAAAGTGTCCGGAGAAGGGCCATGACGATGAGCAGAGGGCTGGAGCTGCTCTCCTATGGACAGACTAAGAGAGTTGGGCTTGTTCAGTCTGGAGAGCAGAAGACTCCCAGGAGACCTTCTTGTGGCCTTCCAGCATCTGAAGGGGGCTACAAGAAAGCTGGGGAGGGACTTTTTAGAGTGACAGGGAGTGATAGGACTGGGGGGAATGTATCCAAGCTAGAGGAGAGGAGATTCAGACTGGATGTTAGGAAGAAGTTCTTCCCCATGAGAGTGGTGAGACCCTGGAAGAGGTTGCCCAGGGAGGTGGTGGAAGCCTCATCCCTGGAGGTTTTTGCAGCCAGGCTGGATGTGGCTGTGAGCAACCTGCTGTGGTGTGAGGTGTCCCTGCCCTGGATGATCCTTGAGGTCCCTTCCAACCCTGACAATTCTATGATCACCCACAGATTCTCTACCCACCCTTCAACAACTTTACTTTGTTGACCCAGATCAGCAGTCTGGCAACACCATTGCTTTGTAGTCTGTCAAACCCCCTTTCTGCTATAATTTTGGGGTGCTTCCAGCCCTGCCACACCCTTTCCTTCACTCCCTTGGTTATATAGATTTGTATTGGTTGCATTAAAACCACAGCACTTGTTCTCCTTGCAAATCTATGAAATGCTGCCCTTGAAAAGACAAAGAAAGAAAAATAGGAGACAAAAGTTGGGATTTCTGAAGGTATTTTCAGGTACTATAAAGAAAAGTGTCAGCTGTGCTATGCCCTGCATGCTGTGAGGACCAGTGGGAGCTCCCAGCAGTTCTGTATCTTGCCTCCTTGCACAGCAAGACTTGTTCTAGATGTATATAAAGTAGCAATTTTCGGCATAAACAGACATAAAAAGAGGAGCCTGTCCTCTTCTCTTGACAGGAGGAATTGAGAAAATAGAATACAGCACAGAAATGCTACTGGATTGTACCAAATGTAGCCTTTGACTTTTGAAACCAAAAGGTAGCTTTGCACTGCCCAGAAAGAGAAAGTTTGTGAGGGTTATGCAGTGTGCATGAAATGCGTAGGAAGGGTTTTCAAAGGAATTTCAAAGTCTGGTGAATTTCTAGGCTGAAATTACTTGGGAAATTGGGCAATAAATTATTAAACGTTGATGCATTGCTGCTCAGGCATTCATACATGTTTACACTACGGAAAAAAATGAGACAGAGATCTTAGAGCATCCTTTCAGTACCTGAAGGGGGCTACAAGAATGCTGGGGAGGGACTTTTGACAAGGGCTTGGAGTGATAAGATGGGACAGAATAGATTGAAGTTGGAGGAGGGCAGATTTAGACTGGAGAACAGGAAGAAATTCTTGACAGTGAGGGTGGTGAGACACTGGCACAGGTTGCCCAAGGAGGTTGTGGTTGTCCCCTCCCTGGAGGTGTTCAGGTCTAGTCTGGATGAGGCATTGAGCCACCTGGGCTGGCGGGAGGTGTCCCTGCCCATGGCAGGGGGTTGGAACTGGATGACCCTTAAGGTCTCTTGTGATCCAAACCATTCTATGATTGCCCTTAGTCTACCCTTTCAATAAGACTTCAGAAACATTACTAGATTATAACACCCAGAAACCACTGATAGCTTGAAGAATCTTCCCTTGGGACTGTAGCAACCAACTGTGGTTTTGCAACAAGCACAGGGCTCTGAGAAACATCTTTTTGGTGCTCTGTCCAGTCCCTTATTTTAATGCTGCATCTGCTTCTTTACCCAGCTGTTAAAGTTTCTATAATTGGGGTATAAACCAAGCTAAAGAGTGCATTTGCTGAGTTTAAGGATTCTGGGAGAACAAAAAAAATAAAAGGAAAGAAAAATCTATAACATCAACACTGTGTGTGTCCATGCAAATAGGGATCCTGAATCACAGAATCATGGAATCATTATGTTGGAAAAGACCACCAAGGTCATTGAGTCCAACTGTAATCCACCTACCATGACCACTGTACCATATCCTGAAGGACCAGGCTCTGATCTAGTTGAGGATGTCCCTGCTGACTGCAGAGGGGGTTGGACTGGATGACCTCTGGAGGTCCCTTCCAACCCAAACCCTTCTATGATCCTATGATCCTGACACTCAGAACTAGTATGATGTTCAGGGATGGAAAAGCAACTGTAAGGGCAATGCCCTGCCATGGCCACTTGAACTCCTCCAGGGATGGGGACTCCACCACCTCCCTGGGCAGCCTGTTCCAATGCCTGACTAATCTTGAAGCAAAGAAATTCTTCCTGATATCCAACCTAAACCTTCTCTGGCACAACTTAAGCCCATTTCCTCTTGTCCTATTGCTAGCTGCTTAGGAGAAGAGACCAGCCCCCACTTCACTCCAACCTCCTTTCAGTGACATTAAGTTATTTCAGCCAACCAGTGCTTGGTTACCTGCCAGAGATGGAAAGAGAAGAGGAGCAAAAAACAACTCCAGTACTTTCTCAAGTCTCTATAGAAGCTTTGTTGTCCTAACCCCAGGCAGTGTGAAGATGGCCTTATCTCCACTCTTGAAGATTTCTTGGGAGTCATTCTGTTTCTGATAGTCACCTCTGAGTGTGAAGCAAGTGTATTTAGACTGAGAGAGTGGTATTTGGGGGAATAACCTTAATGTGCATTAAAATGTGCTGAATTTTGGCGTTATGACTCAAACCCTGGAAAAGAGCAGCTCTAATGATGATAACATTTGTTCTTGTTGCAGACACAGAGTAATAACAACATCCTGAAGAGTCCTGCAGGCCAGAGACAAGATGCAACACTTCATACGCAGAAAATGTGTGGCCATGGCACTTGGGGACATGGTTTAATGATCATGGTGGTGTTAGGTTGATGGTTGAACTCGATGTTCTTAGAGGTCTTTTCCAGTTGAAATGATCCTATGATTCTGGATTTCAGGACTAGGTCTGTAATAGCTTTGCCACACCCAGGCTATTTGACATAGAATCATAGAATCATAGAATCAGTCAGGGTTGGAAGGGACCACAAGGATCATCCAGTTCCAACCCCCCTGCCATGGGCAGGGACACCTCACACTACATCAGGCTGGCCGGAGCCTCATCCAGCCTGGTCTTAAACACCTCCAGGGATGGAGCCTCAACCACAGAATCACAGAATCACAGAATTAACCAGGCTGGAAAAGACATTCAAAATTATTGAGTCCAACCTATCACCCAACACCATCTAATCAACTAAACCATGGCACTAAGTGCCTCATCTAGACTTATTTTAAACACTTCCAGGGATGGTGACTCCACCACCACCTCCCTGGACAACCCATTCCAGGCTCTCACCACTCTCATGGGGAAGAACTTCCTCCTCACGTGAATCAATCTCTGTGACTGTGGATTTCTACCAGTAACCACCTCCTAAAATCTCATTTCTTCTTGTATCATGCTGCCCTCTGCCTCCCCTTTCCCATAGTATCCTGCTACATCCCTTGCTGCAATGCAATCTGATACACCTTCAGCTAAGAGATCCTTTCACTGTCTACTTGTGTCCAAGCTTACAGGCAGTGGCCAAACGTTGTGCTGTGCACACAGCTCTCAAACAAACTTCTGCAAAGAATAAAATGCTTCAAGAGAAAATGTCCTTGCAGGGTTCAGAGATCATTTATGTTTTGCCTCATCAGCATTAAATGCTCTTAAATGACTGACTAACTCCTGAAGAGCTCAGCTGGAGGACAGCTCAGATCCATGTATATTTATGAAAGGAACATGAGGGGAATAACTTTGTTTCAATTACCATATAACCTCTTAAGAGAGAGCTCTCAGTAACTTTAGAGGAGTAATTGTGATTAATTGCATCTATTGAGGAGATCAATCTGACAGTTAACACAACATTTGTTTCCCATCCTTTAATATTTCCCTGTGCAGAAGTCATCCCAGGTATCAGAGCAATGTCATGTATGGAATCACAGAATCAACCAGGGTGGAAAAGACCTCAGAGATCATCAAGTCCAACATATTACCTAACACTTAACCCCTCCTGACAACTTACACATGGCTCCAAGTGCCTCAGCCAAGCTTTTCTTGAACACCTCCAGGGATGGTGACTCCACCACCGCCCTGGGCAGCACATTCCATGGCCAATTACTCTTTCTGGGAAGAACTTTCTCCTCACCTCCAGCCTAAACTTCCCCTGGTGCAGCTTGAGACTGTGTCCTCTTGTTCTGCTGCTGCTTGCCTGGTTGAAGAGCCCAACCCCTACGTGGCTACAACCTCCCTTCAGGTAGTTGTAGAGAACAATGAGGTCTGCCCTGAGCCTCCTCTTCTCCAGGCTAAACACCCCCAGCTCCCTCAGCCTCTCCTCATAGGGCTTGTGCTCCAGGCCCCTCCCCAGCTTTGTTGCCCTTCTATGGAGATTCTACTCTCCCCTGAGCAAATGAATGCTAGGGCCCAGGTCCACCTCAAAACTCTTTGATGACTTTTATTCCCTTAATCCTTAAGAAACCCCAGGAAGATGAAAGGCAATGTTATGTTTTTATATAGGAATGGTGTGTTTATATATAGGAAGGACATGGACCTGATGGAGAGGGTCCAGAGGAGGGACACAAAAATGATCAGGGGGTTGAAGCAGCTGCAAGGTCAGGCTGAAGGAGCTGGGGGTGTTCAGCCTGAAGAAGAGAAGGCTCCAGGGAGACCTAATAGCAGCCTGCCAGTACCTGAAGGGGGCTACAGGAAGGCTGCAGAGAGACTGTTTGCAAAGGGCTGCAGGGACAGGACCAGGGGCAATGGCTTCAAACTAGAGAAGAGCAGATTGAGATTGGATGTGAGGAAGAAATTCTTCACTGTGTGGGTGGTGGAGTACTGGAAGAGGTTGCCCAGGGAGGTGGTTGTGGCCCCATCCCTGGAGATATTCAAGGTGAAGCTGGACAGGGCTCTGGCTCTGATCTAGTTGGGGATGTTCTGGCTGACTGCATGGAGTCAGACTGGATGACCTTTAGAGGTCCCTTCTGGCCTTGATTGTTCTATGATTCTATGATTCTATGCTTCAGTTTTCTTTTAGATTCACAGAACTATCCTAAACAGATTTAGAATTAAGCCTGGCAAATTTTGGCTGGGTTGTTGGGGTTTTTTTCCCCACTCCTTTAAACACAAATGAGAGGAAGTTAAAACCAAAGAATAGCAAAATGACAGCCTAAGAAGAACAATTACATAAATTTCACTGTGAAGTGAGAAAAAAAAAAAAGCCAAACACAAAAAAACCCAGAAACTGCAGAAAATAAGGACTCAGAGCTCTGCAGTTCTGCTGTTGCTGGAGGTCTGTGGCACTACAGCAATTCCAGCTACAGCTGTAATGTTGATTCATCAAGAATAATTTCTGTCTTTGCACAGGGCCAAAGTCAAACAACTCTTTTACAAAGGGGAAAACACTGGAGCAGGCTGCCACAGAGCTGGTGGAGTTTCTTTCTCTGGAGACATTCAAAAGCTGCCTGGATGCATTTCTGTGTGACCTACTCTAGGTGATCCTGCCCTGGCAGGGGGGTTGGACTGGATGAGCTTTCAAGGTCCCTTCCAGCCCCTAATGTTCTGTGATGCTGTGATGCTGTGAAATCTCAGAAAAGAAAATATTTCTCTGGCATGAGAAAATGTTGAAGTGTTCCATGGAGACTCTGTCCTTGTTGAGTTCCTTCATTTTGGCATCTAACCTTTGCTACTCTCTACATGTTATTCCTGGCTTGTCTATGCAGCCTTTCACCTAGAATCTTTCTGAGGACTCAGAGTGCATTCAAATGTACTCCTGCACTTTGAGTGGGAATGCTGAGCACACAGCTCATGACTGATACCTACAGGTTGCCATGACTGAGGACATGAGAGGCTGACAGAGAGCTATGAGGATGATGAAGGGACTTGAACACCTCTCTTATGAAGAAAGGCTGAGAGACCTGGGGCTTAGTCTTGAGAAGATGGAGAGGGGAATGGACTTTAGGCAATGGAATGGACTTCAGGCACTGGGCTGGACTGCCCAGGGAGGTGGTGGAGTCACCATCACTGGAGGTCTTTAAGAAAAGCTTGGATGTGGCACTTGGTGGCATGGCTTAGCTGATGTGGTGGTGTTAGGTCATAGGCTGGACTGGATGATCTTGGAGTTCTTTTCCAGCCTCAGTAATTCTGTGGTTCTGTGATGAATATCTGTAAATACCTGAGGAGTGGGTGTCAAGATGCAGGTGCCAGGCTCTTTTCAATGGTGCCCAGTGACAGGACAAGGAACAATGGGTACAAGCTAGAACACAGGAGGTTCCATCTCAAATTGAGAACTAGATGATCTCCAGAGGTCCATTCCAATCTCTACTATTCTGTGATTCCTTATTGTGAGGATGCTAGAGCCCTGGAGCAGGCTGCCTAGCCAGTTTGTGGAGTTTCCTTCTTTGAAGGTTTTTAAAACCCTCCTGGATGCATTCCTGTGTGACCTGCTGTGGTGGTTTGAAACTGTCTTTTTAATTTTTCCTTGCAAAGTTCAGAACAGAGAAAGTGAAAGAATGTAAATAAGTCACTACTGGGTGTAAGAAAGCAAAATAACGATTGTTCTAAACACTTCCATTGGATAGATAGAAATGTTTAAGAACTATTACCCAAAACAAAGTAGGCATTCGGCACATTCTGCGTTCGGCAGTGGGGGCAGTTGCTGGGCTGTCTGGCTGCTGTTTCTTCTTCTCTTCTGGCTGAAGATAACACACTGAACTTGGCAGCTAAGTTAACAACTTTCTGCTTAACTAACTCTGCTTCTCTGTCCAGGGGGGTCTGGGGGGGAAGCTCCTGGGAGAGGGAGGCCCCTTTGGGAGGGTCCCCTTGGGGGGAAGCAAAGGGAGATCGATTGTGCTTTTCTGTTGATTGTATATATTTGTGAATGTTGTGAATTTTGTATATTTGTACATATTCACTGCATTTCATTGTAGATTTTAGACTCTGCTTGTAAATACAGCTTTTCATTTGCTTCCAGACTGAGCTAGCCTGGTTATTGTCGGTGGGGGGGGAATTTCAGCTCACACTGACACACCTGCCTTAGATGACCCTGCTTTGGCAGGGGGATAATCTCCAGAGGTCCCTTCCAACCCTTAACAGTCTATGATTCTGTGATTATATGATTCTCTGTTTCTATGATTCTGTGATGCTATGATTCTGTTTCTATGATTCTGTGTTTCTATGATTCTATGATTCTTTGATTCTCTGTTTCTATGTTTCTAAGATTCTATGATTCTATGTTTCTATGATTCTGTGATTCTATGGTTCTATGATTCTCTGTTTCTATGTTTCTATGATTCTATTACTTTATGAATCTATTATTCTATGACTCTGTGATTCTTATTTCTATGATTCTATGACTCTATGATTCTACGAATCCATGATTCTATGGTTCTCTTGATAAAATTTTAGAGTGGAATACAAAACAGGCTGAGGGAGCTGGGGTTGTTCAGACTGGAGACAAGGAAGCTGCAGGGAGACCTAATAGCAGCCTGCCAGTACCTGAAGGAGGCTACAGGAAGGACAGAGAGAGACTATTTGCAAAGACCTGCAGGGACAGGACCAGGGGCAACGGCTTCAAACTAGAGAAGGGCAGATTTAGATTGGATATCAAGAAGTTCTTCACCATGAGGTTAGTGGAACACTGGAACAGGTTGCCCAGGGAGGTGGTTGAGGCCCCATCCCTGGAGATATTCAAGGTGAGGCTGGACAGGGCTCTGGGCAACCTGATCTAGTGGAGGATGTCCCTGCTGAGTGCAGAGAGGGTTGGTCTGCATGACCTTTGGAGGTCTTTTCTGGCCTGGACCATTCTATGATTGATTCTATGATTCTATGATACTATGACTTTATGATTCTGTGATTCTGTGATTCTATGGTTGTATGATTCTGTGATTTTATGATTCTGTGATTCTATGATTCTATGATTCTATGATTCTGTGATTCTGTGATTTTATGATTCTGTGATTCTATGATTCTATGATTCTGTGATTCTGTGATTCTGAGATTCTATGATTCTATTATTCTATGACTCTCTGATTCTGAGGTTCTGAGATTGAGTGATTCTGTGATTCTATGATCCCACTCTCCTGTTTGGCCAGAGCAATTGGATTTCTTTTTTTTATGTTGCAAGTACATTGCAGCAGAGAGGAAGGAAAA
>NC_072032.1:1514159-1569159 GCF_027791375.1 Indicator indicator | reverse complement strand
CCTCCTAGGGGATAATTTGTTAATTTGTAGTGATAAGGTGGAACACTTTTTCTTTTTCTTTTTTTTTTTTTTTTTTTTTGATGTGACAAAACCACTGCTATGATTCTTTTTAATAGGTTTTGGAAACATCTGTTATGACACCAAAACAGGTACTTAATCTTAAATGACACAGAGTTTTCCATTTAGAATGCAGTCTGCAAAATGAATACTAATCACTCAGTAAAGAATGTGCCACCTTTACCTTATTTATTGCAGGCATACTGGCACTGATCTTACCGGCAGTGCTGAATCACTGTGCTATAATGTGGGACAGAACAATTGTTTGGTGTGTGAAGTATCACAGGCTCACAGGATGTTAGGGGTTGGAAGGGACCTCTGGAGATCTTCGAGTTCAATCCTCTTGCAGGAGCAGGACCATAGAATCCAGCCCAGGTCCCACAGGAAGGCACCCAGAGGAAAGGCTGAGAGACCTGGGGCTGTTGAGCCTGGAGAAGAGCAGCCTGAGAGGGAATCATATTAATATTTACAAATATCTGAAGGATGGGTGCCAAGAGGCAGGGGCCAGGCTCTTTTCAGAGGAGTGCTGTGATAGGGCAAGGGGCAATGGATACAAACTGCGACACAGGAAGTTCTACCTCAATGTGGGGAAAAACTTCTTTACTATGAGGGTGCTGGAGTCCTGGAGCAGGCTGCCCAGAGAGGTTGTGGGGTCTCCATCTCTAAAAACTATCAAGACCCATCTGATGTATTCCTGTGTGGCCGGCCCTGGATGGTCCTGCTCTGGCAGGGAGCTTGGGCTCAATGATACCCAGAGGTCCCTTCCAACCCCTCCCACTCTCTGATTCTCTGTGTGATAAATCCATCCTGTACAATGCAATCTTTGCTTTGTGCAAAGCACTCTGACTGGATTATAGATGTTTGTCTGTCCATACAGAGATACCCAACCTGACCTGGACAGGCTGAGAGCTGGCTGCAGGCAAACCAAAGGAAGTTTAATAAGGACAAGGTCAGGGTCCTGCATCTGGGGAGGAATAACAACAGGCACCAGGACAGGTTAGAGGCTGCCCTGCTGGAGAGCAGCTCCACAGAGAAAGACCTTGGGGTGCTGGTGGGCAGCAAGTTCTGCATGGGACAACAACGTGCTCTTGTGGCCAAGAGATCCAATGGGATCCTGGGGTGCATCAGGAAAGGTGTCCAGCAGGGCTAGGGAAGTTCTTCTGCCTCTCTGCTCTGCCCTGCTGAGACCACCCCTGCAATGCTGTGTTCAGTTTGGGGCTCCCCAGTTCAAGAGAGACAGAGACCTGCTGGAGAGAGTCCAACAGAGAGCCACAAGGATGCTTAGGGGACTTGAGCATCTCCCCTGTGAAGAGAGACTGAGAGCCCTGGGGCTGTTTAGTGTGGAGAAGAGAAGGCTGAGAGGGATCTGATCAATGTCTGTCAATAGCTGAGGGCTGGGTGTCAAGGGGAGGGGGCCAGGCTCTTTTGGGTGGTTCACAGTGATAAGCCAAGGATCAATGGGTTCAGACTTGAACAGAGAAGATTTCAGCTCAACATGAGGAGAAACTTCTTTGATGTGAGGGTGACAGAGCCCTGGAGCAGGCTGCCCAGGGGGGTTGTGGAGTCTCCTTCTCTGGAGACTTTCCAACCCCACCTGGATGCATTCCTGTGTGGACTCCCCTAAGTGCTGCTGCTCTGGCAGGGGGGTTGGACCTGATGATCTCTGGAGGTCCCTTCCAACCTCTGATATACTGTGAGACTGTGAGACTGTCACATGAATGTACAGAGAAAGAGCAGGAGCCCTGCACTGTGCTGTGTGTGCTTTTGCTATCACAAAGTAACTGGTGCATGATATTTATTAAAAATCAATATGCCTCTTACAGATACATCTCCCAGATATTGCTGTCTTAATGCCCTACCTCTGAAGAACAGGACTCTCCCATTCAGCCAAAATGCATTTTCCTAGCCTGAACTCTTGGACTCAATTTGTTTTTAAGGACAAGTCATCCATAACAGCAATTTCTTTAAAAAGGAAAAAAAAAAAAAAAAGAAGTCTTTTGATGAGATTTGCCATAAAGAGAAGAAGATTAGAGAACTGCCTGAGCAGTGCACACAACCTTGTTCTGGTGGCTTCCTTTCTAAGCAGCTGGATTTGCTACTGTTCTATATATATCATAAGTAAATGAAGTCCCCAGCACAGAGAGTCTCCTGCCCTTGCACAGATTAGATCATTGCTTATAAGGAACGGGTGGCTGGGAGTAAAAACAAAGTCCTGTCAAAATCTGCAGCTTGGGTTTGTTGTGGGTTGGTTTGTTTGTTTGTTTTCTCACTCAGGCCTGTTTTTAAAAGCAGATGTGTACAAAGATCTGTGTTCTTCTGCCCTTGCTCTACTTTGCTCACATGAAAATCTCCCCTGGCCTGGTGCAGGTCTACAGATCAGGGAGTCTGCCCTTGCGAGCCACACACCCAGAAGCATCAGGGAGCATCATGCAGAGAGACCTCCACTTTCCCATTGGGAACAGAGTGCTTCCAGGGCACTGTGCCTGTGCTCACCAGAGCTTTGGCATCAGACATGCACAGCCTGTTTGATCAAGTACTACTGCTGCATGAAGGGACCTCCTGCCTTCAGACCTTCAAAGGTCTTCAGTTTTGGGCACCTCAGTACAAGAGAAATGTGGAGATGCTGGAGTGACTGGAGAGGAGGGCAAGGAAAGGTCTGGAGAATAAATCTGATGAAGAGCAACTGAAGGAGCTGGGGATGGTTAGTTTTGGGGAAGAGAAGGCTGAAGGGAGACCTCATGGCTGTCCACAACTCCCTGAAAGGAGGCTGTGGCAAGGTTGGTGCTGGTCTCTTCTCACAGGTAATTAACAACAGAACAAGAGGGAACAGCCTCAAGCTGCCACTGGGTAGGTTTAGACTGGACAGTAGGAAACATTTTTTCCCAGCAAGAGTGATCAGGGATTGGAATGTGCTGCCCAGGGATGTGGTGGAGTCACCAACCCTGGCTGTGTTTCAAGGTGGTTTGGATGTGGTGCTTGGGGCTATGGTTTAGGGGTGAGCCTTGTAGAGCAGGGCTGTTGGTGGGACCTGGTGATCCTGAGGCTCTTTTCCAATCTGAATATTTCTGTGATTCTGTGACTTTGTTCAGTGGGTCCAGTGCAGAACTCATTTTTGTATGAGACTGTAACCCCTTCTCTATTGCATCATCAGTCCATTAAGCACATCCTCACAAAATGACTACTAGTAGGTAGCTGAAGACAAGTGTAAGAACACAGTCAATGTGCAGAGATACTTTTCCCCAATACTTCCATTTCCAGCAGTCTGTATTTCAAAGACATCCCCTGACAGATTTAGTTTTTTCTTCCATGAATCTTTCCCATATTAATTTTGGGTTATGTAAGCACTCCTCATCCAACAATCCTTTGGGGCAAAAATATTCTCAGTTTACCCATACATTAGATTTAGACCTCAGTATTAAAGTTACCTACAGTATTAAGATAAAGCTGTCATGTTCTGCATAGTAGTTGGGTTATCAACTTGAAGTCCAAGCAGACTCAGAGTTCAGTTATAATGAAAATTCCTTACAGAAGGAACTCAAAGGATTCACTGAGTGGCAAGGCACCCTCAAAGGTCATTTTATCCAACCCCCCTGCAGGGACCTCCCACCAGCCCAGCTTGCTCAAGGCCTCATCCAGCCTGACCTTGAATACCTCCAGAGAGGGGGCATCCACAGCCTCCCTTGGCAACCTGAGCCAGTGTCTCACAATCCTCAAGGGAAGGAATTTCTTCCTCATATCCATTCTAAATCCACCCTCCTCCAGATTAA
Source organism: Indicator indicator (assembly GCF_027791375.1). NCBI lineage: Eukaryota > Metazoa > Chordata > Aves > Piciformes > Indicatoridae > Indicator > Indicator indicator. The sequence goes on along the minus strand of NC_072032.1, from coordinate 1,565,335 downwards.
AGCCATTGCTCCTTGTCCTCTCACTGCAAGCACTTCTAAACAGTCCCCCCCCAGCTTTTTTGTAGGTCCTCCTCAGATACTGAAATGCTGCTCTAAGGTCTCCCTGGAGCCTTCTCCTCTACAGGCTGAGCACCACCAACTCTCCCAGACAGTGCCCAGAGGGAAGGTTCTCCAGCTCCCTGATCATCTTTGTGGCCTCCTCTGGACCAGCTCCAGCAGGTCCATGCACTTCTTGTATTGGGGGGCCCAGAGCTGGACACAATACTCCAAGTGAGGTCTCAGCAGAGCAGAGGGGCAGGATCCCCACTCTCCATTTCTGGCTGTGCTGCTTTGGATGCAGCCCAGGCTGCCCTTGGCCTTCTGGGCTGCAAGTGCCCATTGCTGGCTCCTGCCCAGCTTCTCACTCATCAATTGGATGATAATTGCAAGCTCTTAAAATAGACTAGCTTGCCAGATTGCCTATTACTTGTTAACTCTGGGAACAGTCACTGCACATGCAGCTGGGTTAGCAGTCACCCATCCCAGTTTAGCCATTACCTTTGGTTTGTTATCTGGAAGAAAAAGTTTCCTATAGCAAGAGGATGGTGGCTGGCAAATGAGACTCTTCCATGCTCTCACAAATTGTGTAACACAGGCTGGCTGAGCAATCATTCCCCAGCTTAGAATCATAGAATCAGTCAGGGACCACAAGGATCATCCAGTTCCAACCCCCCTGCCATGGGCAGGGACACCTCACACTACAGCAGGCTGGACAGAGCCTCATCCAGCCTGGCTGCAAACACCTCCAGGGATGGGGCCTCAACCACCTCCCTGGACAACCCATTCCAGGCTCTCACCACTCTCATGGGGAAGAACTTCTTCCTCACATCCAGTCTGAATCTCCCCACTTCCAGCTTTATTCCATTCCCCCCAATCCTGTCACTACCTGATAGCCTAAAAAGTCCCTCCCCAGCTTTCTTGGAGCCCCCTTCAGACACTGGAAGGCCACAAGAAGGTCACCTCAGAACCTTCTCTTCTCCAGACTGAACAGCCCCAACTCTCTCAGTCTCTCCTCATAGCAGAGCAGCTCCTGCCCTCTGCTCATCCTGGTGGCCCTTCTCTGGACACCTTCCAGCATGTCCAGATCCCTCTTGTAACAGAGGCTCCAGAACTGGACACAGCTCCAGGTGTGGTGTCAGCAGAGTGGAGCAGAGGGGCAGAATCCCCTCCCTGGCCCTGCTGGCCACACTTCTCTTGCTGCAGCCCAGGCTCTGCTTGGCTCTCTGGGCTGCAAGTGCACATTGACAGCTCCTGTTGAGCTTCTCATCCCCCAGCACCCCCAAGTCCCTCTCCTCAGGGCTGCTCTCCAGCCAGTCCCTGCCCAGCCTGCATTTGTGCTTGGGATTGCCCTGCCCCAGCTGCAGGACCTTGCACTTGGTCTTGTTGAACCTGATGAGGTTGGCTTGTGCTCACCTCTCCAGCCTGTCCAGGTCCCATTACAGCTTCTGCCCTGAAACTCTCAGTGTGCTCTTTGTCAGGCTGGGAGCTGGACTGTGTGAATTGGAATTACAAAGTCATTGGAAGAACATGAATTTGAAATATCACAGGCAGTGATATCTGCTCATTATGTCCAGGTGTTAAACAAACAGCCTGGAAAGGATTTGATCAGAGGGCTGGAGCACCTCACCCATGGGACAGGCTGGGAGAGTTGGGGCTGTTCAGCCTGGAGAAAAGAAGGCTCCAGGGAGACCTTAGAGCTATGTTTCAATATCTGAAGGGGCTCTAAAAGAAAGCTGGGGAGGGAATTTTTACAAGGGCTTGTAGGGGTAGGACAAGAGGGAATGGATTGAAGCTGGAAGAGGGAAGATTTAGACTGGAGATGAGGAAGAAATTCTTGACAGGCAGGGTGGGGAACACGTTGCCCAGGGAGGCTGTGGATGCCCCCTCCCTGAAGACATTAGGTGCCAGGTTAAATGAGAGCTTGAGCAACCTGGGCTGGTGGGAGGTGTCCCTGCCCAGGGCAGAGATGTTGGAAATGGATGATCTTGAAGGTCCCTTCCAACCCAAACCACTCTAGAACTGTATGATTGTAGAGTATGTGAAAATAGGATACAAAAGAACTCAAACAGAAGACACACTGAAGGCAAAGTGTGGATGAAAGATTGCAATATCAGTTGGCACAGCTCCTTGCAAATGTATTTACAACATTACTGTCAGGACTTCTATCTGCATTGTAAAGATGTGGAAAATATTTTCATGGGTTTTTTTTGGTGTCAAAAGCTGAGATTTTAGCTCTTCACCCTGAATGGAGGTGAAGTGTCATGAAAGAGCATTACAAAGGCAGAAAAAAAAGTCATCTACTGCCTTGGCCCAATGAAGAAATATACATTTGGGTCCATAAGTAGCTCACAAAGAAAAACATCACCAAATGTTCTCCTCCAAACTACTGACTGCTAACAAAATGCACAGCAAAACAAACTTTTGTGCCAGAGGGATCTTTCCAGTACTCTAAGCATCTCCAGTAAATTCCCTACATGCTGCTCAGTTAAGATCAACTCATCTGAATTATTCACTATGACAGAGAAGATCTTCCTCATCTTAAAAAGAGCTGCACATTCCTAGGGGGCTGTTGAATTCAGGGAACAGAAGTAGTGCCAGATCCTTTTGGTGGCATCCCACTGCTGCCAAAAGGCTTCCATCAGCATTTGACAGCTGAATTTAACTCTTTCTTTTTATGTGAAAGAAGCCTTTATGGTAGGATGAACAATTTAGGCCACTGCATACCAAAGTCAGAACTGTTAGTCCCCCAAGAATTGACTGCAGAGAAAGGAATAATCTATGGATAGCAAAGGAAAAGCCACATTTAAGCCTTGAATTTGTTTCATAGAATCTCAGAATCAACCAGGGTGGAAAAGACGTCACAGATCATCAAGTCCAACCTATCACCCAGCACCTCATGACTGACTAAACCATGGCTCCAAGTGCCACATCCAATCCTTTTTTGAACACCTCCAGGAATTGTGACTCCACCAGTGCCCTGGGCAGCACATTCCATGGCCAATTACTCTTTCTGGGAAGAACTTTCTCCTCATCTCCAGCCTAAACCTCTCCTGGCACAGCTTGAGACTGTGTCCTCTTGTCCTGGTGCTGGTTGCCTGGTTGAAGAGCCCAATCCCCTCCTGGCTACAGCCTCCTTTCAGGTAGTTGTAGAGAGCAATGAGGTCTGCCCTGAGCCTCCTCTTCTCCAGGCTGAACACCCCCAGCTCCCTCAGCCTCTCCTCACAGGGCTCTGCTCCAGACCCCTCCCCAGCTTTGTTGCCCTTCTCTGGACACCTTCCAGTACCTCAACATCTCTCTTGAATTGAGGAGTCCAGAACTGGACACAGCACTCAAGGTGTGACCTAAGCAGTGCTGAGCACAGGGCAGGATGACTTCCCTGCTCCTGCTGGCCACACTATTGCTGATGCAGGCCAGGATGCCATTGGCCTTCTTGGCCACCTGGGCACACTGCTGGCTCCTGTTCAGCTGCTGTCACCCAGCACCCCCAGGTCCCTCTCTGCCTGGCTGCTCTCCAGCCACTCTGTCCCCTGCCTGTAGCACTGCTTGGGGTTGTTGTGGCCAAAGTGCAGCACCTGCAGTGCTGGGTCCAGATATGGGGCCCCCAACACAAGAAGGGTGTGGACCTGCTGAGGTTCCAGAGAAGGGTCACAAAGATGATCAGAGGCTGGAGAACCTCTGCTGTGGGGACAGGCTGAGAGAGTTGGGGCTCTTCAGGCTGGAGAAGAGAAGGCTGCAGGCAGACCTTAGAGCTGCATTTCAATCTCTGCAGGGGAGCTGCAGGCAGGCTGGGGAGGGACTGTTCAGAAGGGGCTGTGGGGATAGGCCCAGGGGCAATGGTTTGAAAGTGGAGCAGGGCAGAGTTAGGTTGGACATCAGGAGGAAGTTGTGCACAGTGAGGCCTGGGAGACACTGGAACAGGCTGCCCAGGGAGGTGGTTGAGGCCCCATCCCTGGAGACATTCAAGATCAGACTTGGTGTGACCCTGGCAGTCTGTTCTAGCTGGAGGTGTCCCTGTTGATTGCAGGGGGAGTTGGGCAAGAGGACCTTTGAGGGCCCCAACCCAATGCAATCTGTGAGTCTGTGAATACATCTCCTCCATTCTCTTTCAGATCAGCTCTCATTCTACATCCATTTCCAGTTTGCTTGGAGATTCCTTGTTTTGATTGCAAACTCCATGCACAAAAGGTACATTCCCAAGTATTGCTTTTGTGGGGAAAAGGGTTCTTCTGCTGACAGCAATGACAGTAACTATGCTCACTTTATCCTCTATGCATTGAATAAAGCTCACCCATTCCATGGCCCTCCTGTCCTCTAAACTGAGTAGTCCCTCCCAAATCAAGGATGGTCTTGAGTCTTGTGAGGAAGAGCTGAATGAACTGGGATGGTTTAGTTTGGAAAAGCCTGAAGGAAAACCTTCTCAGTCTCTACAACTACCTGAAAGGAAGTTGGAGTGAGGTGGGGGTCAGTCTCTTCTCCTTAGTACCAAGGGGTAGGACAAAAGTTGTGCCAGGCGAGGTTTATCTTGAATCTTATGGATATTTCCTTTACTGGAAGTATGTTCAGGCTTTGGAACAGGCTGCCCTTGGAAGTGGTAGAGTCACCACCCCTAGAAGTGTTCAAAAAACCTGTGGATGTGACACTTTGGGACATGGCTCAGTTGGACATGGTGCTGCTGGGTTGACTGTTGGCCTTGATGATCTTAAAGGTCTCTCCCAACCAAACCAGTTCTATGACTGCATGATTCTATATGAGTCTGTATATAAGGGAGAGATAAAAGGGAGCTATGAGTATACCAAAAGCTTCCTAAACAGATCCCCACATCATTTCCTGAGCTGAGCATTCAGCCACACATGGCAAAGCAATGTTAGGGACAGCTCTGACTCCTCATTTGCTCATTCTTTTGGGGTTATTTTTGTTTGCTTGTTTGTTTGTTTAAATACTGGCAGCAAACATTACTCTATGTGTACCTTGAAAGCACAAGAAGTTCCTGAAACATCACCCACTGGGCCAATGAATTGAAGCTTTCATCCTTAGAGCCAATATAGTTGAATTGGCTGCTGCAGTGGACTGGTTCCAGTTATTGCCTCAGAATTTATTGGCCTGTCTTCCTGCTAAGGATGCTGAGAGTTAGGCAGGGAATTCTGTCAGCAAATCCATTCAGTCTTAGTTATTTTTTAATACTCAATATAATTGTTCAAAGTATCCTTTGGCCTATTGTCAATCCCAGCCAGCAGCTGAAGCAGCAGTCAGTTGGGATGCTCCACAGAACCTAAAAGGGTCAAGATATTGACTCATGTTTGGTAAACCAAGCCCAGTAAGCCTAAAAAGTTACTCCTCCCAGGAGAAGCTTTATCCCTTGTCCTAAGGTTAGATACCTCAAGATGAGAGAAATCTGCTTTTGTTTCCAGTGGTGATAAGACATTGCCACTGGAATGTGAGTTAGAAAGGAAAAAAAAAACCCAAACAAACAAACCAGGAGAAGCCATGGCAGGGCAGATTCAGGGAATTTGTGGCAAGTACACAGAGTGCAGAGCAGGATTTTGTACACATGGCTCTCACCAGGAGGGTGGTGAGACACTGGCACAGGTTGCCCAGTGAGGTGGTGGAAGCTCCATCCCTGGAGGTTTTTGCAGCCAGGCTGGATGTGGCTGTGAGCAACCTGCTGTGGTGTGAGGTGTCCCTGCCCATGGCAGGGGAGTTGGAAATAGATGAACCTTGAGGTCCCTTCCAACCCTGACAATTTTCTGATTCTATGATATAATGATTTTGGTAGATCCATGGAAATCCATCTGCACAGCCCTGCTAGCCTTTGAGGACAAGTGTTGGTAGCAGTAGCTGTGGAACTAAGATGAGCTCAGCACCAGTCAGTACCTGACTGCAGCCCAAGGATGGCAGGACGGTTTGGTAACCTCAGCTGCCTACAATGTTTTGCAGCTTTAAGCCAGCTAATTTCAAGCCAGCCTGGGCATCTCCCAAACCCCAGTCACACACCAGCACAGGACAGAGTGTTCACAGAAAGCCCCTGTTCCATCCTCCTTTAGCTGTTGATGGCAAGATGAGAGGAGAAATGCATTCCGTGCACCCAGAGCAGGCTCCGACCTTCCCCGAGGAGAGAAGCTGTGAGGGAAGCAGGCTGTGAAATTGGAGTTACCTGCTGTAATCCTGCAAAATGAAAATGAGCTGAGCAGCCAGCCTTGCTGGGCAGCCCCTTGCACATCAAAGATGGGCTGCTCCCTTGCAGCAGCTAGCAGGCATGTGGGTAATGAAGCAGGCTGGCAGGCTGGCAGCACTCTTCCCGGGACATGCCGGCCGCATGCTAAGCTGCTGCCCTGCATCAAAAGGGATCAGAGGCTCACAGCCTTCTCCCTGCTCAAAGTTTATTACACAGGCAGATGCTCAAGGAAAACTTATTAGGGGAATTGCTTCCTCTTGCATCCCTCTCCTGCCAAATGTCCATTTGGATGCAGCACCTGAGTTGGTAGTTGAAGCCAGGGCTGCTTTTTTTTTTGTTGTGGCTGTTGTTTTTTTTTTTTTATTTGGAAGTGTACAGCACTGTAGTCTTCTGACTGCTTCATGAAGGCTCTTTTGCAACAGGACAGGTTGGGAGGGGATCTGCTGGAGGGCAGCAAGTTCTGCATGGGACAGCAATGTGCCCTGGGGGCCAAGAAGGCCAAGAGGGTCCTGGGGGGCATTCAGAGGAGTGTGACCAGCAGAGCCAGGGAGGTTCTCCTCCCCCTCTGCTCTGCCCTGCTGAGACCTCACCTGGAATGTTGCATCCAGGTCTGCAGGGACAGGAATCTGATGGAGAGAGTCCAAGGGAGGGCTCCAAGGATGCTGAAGGGCCTGGAGCACTGCCTGGGGAGGAGAGGCTGAGAGCCCTGGGGGTGTTTAGTTTGGAGAGGAGAAGGCTGAGAGGGATCTGATCAATGTCTATCAATAGCTGAGGGCTGGAGGTCAAGAGGGAGGGGACAGGGACAGGCTCTGTTCAGTTGTGCCCTATGATAGGCCAAGGGGCAATAAAGGGAAACCACAGCACAGGAGGTTCCACCTCAACATGAGGAAGAACTTCTTGAGTGTGAGGGTCCCAGAGCCCTGGAGCAGGCTGCCCAGAGAGGTTGTGGAGTCTCCTTCTCTGGAGCCTTGCCAGCCCTGTCTGGATGTGTTCCTGTGTGCCCTGTGCTGGATTCTCTGGTCCTGCTCTGGCAGGGGGTTTGAACTGGAAGATCTCCAGAGGTCCCTTCCAACCCCTAACCTCCTGTGATTAAGTCCTGCCTAAACTCCCACCTGGCTATTCTTCTTACCTCACCTCCACAGACTGCTTCAAGAGGTATTCTTAGAGGGAGCCCAACACAAAAGGACCTTGACCACAACTAGACCTTGCTTCAGCAGCAGCACTTATGTGAGGATGACATTGCTGAGGGCTCAAAAAAAAAATAATATTGAGTTTCCTCCTCACCTGTAGGGACAAACCACACATCAGAGATGAATGCCATAACCCATCCGGTATGGAAAGTGTATGGTGAGAGCAATTCTCCTCACTTACCTTCTGAGCACTGATGCTTTTCAAGCAATTACAACCCAGGTCCTTCCTCACCAAGGCATGTCCCCTAACCACTAGGCAGTCATGATTTCCTCTGCTCTTTCCCTGTAGCCTGATGAATCTTTAATTCTTTTATGAAAACTGGATCAGCTTCAGCAAGGAGGCTTCTCAGAGCTTCCCATTTTGGTGTCTGAATTTATTGCTATTGAGCTGTTGCTGGACAGCTTTTTACTGTTTCTAGTTTGCTTCCTGGAAGGCATTTTGCTGACCTGACCCTGTTGGCTCTTCATTTGACAGCCTGTCCTTAGATGCTGGATCTGCTGACCAGTCTCACCAAGCTTGAAAGTTTAGAGCTTTTGTAGACAATCACAGAATCACAGAATCAGCCAGGGTGGAAAAGACCTCAGAGATCATCAAGTCCAACCTATCACCCAGCACCTCATGACTGACTAAACCATGGCTTCAAGTGCCACATCCAAACCCCTCTTGAACACCTCCAGGGATGGTGACTCCACCTCGTCCCTGGGCATTCCATGGCCAATTACTCTTTCTGGGAAGAACTTTCTCCTCACCTCCAGCCTAAACTTCCCCTGGCACAGCTTGAGACTGTGTCCTCTTGTTCTGTCACTGCTTGCCTGGGAGAAGAGCCCAACCCCCACATGGCTACAACCTCCCTTCAGGTAGTTGTAGAGAGCAATGAGGTCTGCCCTGAGCCTCCTCTTCTCCAGGCTAAACACCCCCAGCTCCCTCAGCCTCTCCTCACAGGGCTCTGCTCCAGACCCCTCCTGCATGTCCTGCTGGCCACACTATTGCTGGTGCAGGCCAGGATGCCATTGGCCTTCTTGGCCACCTGGGCACACTGCTGGCTCCTGTTCAGCTGCTGTCACCCAGCACCCCCAGGTCCCTCTCTGCCTGGCTGCTCTCCAGCCACTCTGTCCCCAGCCTGTAGCACTGCTTGGGGTTGTTGTGGCCAAAGTGCAGAACCCTGCCCTTAGCCTTGTTCAGTCTCATCCCATTGGCCTCTGCCCACCCATCCAGCCTGTCCAGGTCCCTCTGCAGGGCCCTCCTACCCTCTAGCAGATCAGCTCCTGCTCCTAACTTGGTGTCATCTGCAAACTTACCGATGATGGACTCAATTCCCTCCTCCACATCATCAATAAAGATATTGAACAGGATGGGGCCCAGCACTGATCCCTGGGGGACACCACTAGTGCCTGGCTGCCAGCTGGCAGTGGCGCCATTCACCACCACTCTCTGGGCCCAGCCCTCCAGACAGTTCTTGACCCATTTCAGAGTGAATCTTTCCAAGCCACGAGCTGCCAGCTCTGCCAGGAGCTTCTTGTGGCAGACAGTGTCAAAGGCTTTGCTGAAGTCCAGGCAGACCTCATCCACGGCCTGCCCTGCATTCACCAGACAGTAACCTGATCATAAAAGCAGATCAGGTTGGTCAGGCAGGACCTGCCCCTCCTGAATCCATGCTGGCTGGGCCTGATCCCCTGACCATCCTCTAGGTGCGGTGTGATTGCACTCAGGATGATTCAGTAAATGTTATTATCAATATGACCAGGTAATAAAAGAGGAAAATCTCAGCTGGATCCTCAGATCTTTGTTTGTCAGCACTTTTCTGCTCCTTTGATAAAAGCTACAAATTAATAGAAAGGATATGGATGACTGGGAAATATTTTGTATTTGTGGTAGGAAGCATCCTAAGCAGAATTTTTAATAAAATAACAAAATATTCACGTTTCACACTTGATCTTTGAAGTAGAAATGAAGAGGAAGGAGGAAAGGAAGGCAGGCAGGGAGGAAAACAAAGATTCTTTTGAAAAGCAAATGAAATGTGCATTGGGGGCAAATATTAAACTTCTTTCACCTGAACTGTGCTGAGGTACCTCATTGAGATTTGCTTTCTCTTGGTGGCATTTCCATTTGTGTTGAGCAGTACCCTAGAAGATGTTTCCAAGATGGGAAAAAACCTGCTCAAATACCTGATCCTGGGAGGGAATGTGGTTCTTTACCATGAGGGGGGTGGGACATTGGAACAGGTTGTCTGGGGAGGTGGTTGAGGCTCCATCCCTGGAGGTATTCAAGGTGATGCTCAACAGGGCTCTGGGCAACCTGATCTAGTGGAGGATGTCCCTGCTGACTGCAGAGGGGCTGGACTGGATGAGCTTTGGAGGTCCCTTCCAACCCAGACTCCATCCAAATCTAGGTCACATTTTCTCAGATGTATTGAAATGTACAATGATTTAATGTTCTCTTCTCTCTGTATCCTATCTAAGGAGCTGGGAGTTTGCATCTCATTTTCTCCTATTCCAGTGGTCAACCCATTGGATTTTTCATTTCAACTAGTGGAATTTTCCTTTACTCCTCTGGGTATCCTACTTGGTGGATTTCACCAACTTGGCCATAACCATTTTGTCTTTCTGATTCTTGACTTTTCCTATATACAGCTGCACCCTGCTCCAAATTAATTAAATTAATTAATTATTTTATTTAATTTAATTTAAATTTCATTTCATTTCATTGCTAATCAACTCTGGATGAGAAGACCAATCAACTGTGAGTTTGTTTTTAACTTGGTTCAGTTACTTTGCAAGCTGGATGAAGCCTGATCTGGTTCTCTCCTCTCTCAGGCTTCCAAGTGCTGCTGTGCTGCTGGTGAATGCAGTGTCTCTAAGAGGTGTCTTGTAGATCTGATGTGGTTTAGAATGTGATTAGAAAGCTTAAAACATGGTGAGGGGACAGGAACATCTCTCTGATGAGGAAAGACTGAGAGACTTGGGGCTTCTTAGTCAGGAAAAGAGAAGACTGAAAGGGGAACTCATCAATGCTGATTGATACTTATAGGGTGGGTGCCAGGAGCATGGGACCAGGCTTTGCTCAGTGGTGCCCAGTGACAGGACAAGGAGTAATGGGCACAAAAATGAACACGGAAACTTCCATCTGAACATGAGGTGGAACTTCTTTAATTTAAGGGTGTCAGAGTCCTGGAACAGAGAGGTGGTGGAGTCTCTGTCTCTGGAGACATTCCAACCCCACCTGGAAGTGTTCCTCTATGACCTTCTCTAAGTGACCCTGCTTTGTCACAGAAGTTGGACTCAATGATCTCCAGAGGTCCCTTCCAACTCCTAGCATTCTGTGATAACCCAGATCTTAAGAGCAAATCAAGATTCATTTTTCATGAACACTAAAGGCTGCTTGACATGGTTATTGAAACAAAGAACAAACACAGCTGAGGAAGATCAGAACTAGCCTTGAAGAGGAAGTTCCTAAAACTATCCTTTGCTTTCAGAAAATACAGGATCCACACTTACTGTGAACCTTGATCCTTGTAATCCCTCAGCTTCATACAAAAGATGATATCCATGGTGTGGAAACCCTTGTTGGTCAGCTTAGGGTCACCTGAACTGCCTGCTGCTTCCCACAGGTGTGGTCTTTTACTCTTCACCCAAGGTAGCACACAAGATGTGGCAGTGCCCTTGGTCTGCACAGAAGCAAGTCCAAGCCAGAGCCTTTCTGCAGCCCAGCCCTTGGCAGGACCTCTCCCCATCAGCTTCTCACTGCTAGCAGCAGCCCCTGGCTGTGCAAACCTGCCCTGAGCTGCAGAAAGTGCAGCACTGAGCAGAGACTGAGCTGAGAAGTCAAAGCCCTGATCAGGTGTAGTTCTGGTGTAGCTCCAACCATAACAGGCATGCAAAATAATGAACTGCATGAAGAAAGAGAAATAGGAATGGCCAGGTGCTGTGCTCAGCACTGTTCAGGCCACACCTTGAGTGCTGTGTCCAGTTCTGGGCTCCTCAATTCAAGAGAGATGTTGAGGTACTGGAAGGTGTCCAGAGAAGGGCAACAAAGCTGGGGAGGGGTCTGGAGCAGAGCCCTGTGAGGAGAGGCTGAGGGAGCTGGGGGTGATTAGCCTGGAGAAGAGGAGGCTCAGGGCAGACCTCATTGCTCTCTACAACTACCTGAAGGGAGGTTGTAGCCAGGTGGGGGTTGGGCTCTTCTCCCAGGCAAGCAGCAGCAGAACAAGAGGCCACAGTCCCAAGCTGTGCCAGGGGAGGTCTAAGGCTGGGTGTTAGGAGGAAGTTCTTCACAGAGAGAGATTTACCATTGGAATGTGCTGCCCAGGGAGGTGGTGGAGTTGCCAGCCCTGGAGGTGTTCAAGAGAAGCCTGGATGAGGCACTTGGTGCCGTGGTCTGGTTGATTGGATAGGGCTGGGTGATAGGTTGGACTGGAGGATCTTGGAGGTCTCTTCCAACCTGATTGATTCTATGATTTTTGCATAATTCAGAGTAAGAAACAGAGTAAGAAACTGACCTGAAATTAACAAAATACTTTTTTTTCCTTCAGTATATGGTTAGAGTGTGGAAACCATGGAAACAGGAGGAGGAATTATTTCCCTATAAGGGTGACAGAAGACTGGAACAGGCTGCCCACGGGGGTTGTGGAGTCTCCCTCTCTGGAGATATTCAAAACCTGCCTGGATGTGTTCCTGTGTGATCTGCCCTGGGTGACCCTGCTCTGGCAGGGGCTTGGACTGGATGATCTCTTGAGGTCCCTTCCAGCCCCTAACATTCTGTGATTCTGTGACCATGGAATTTGCAGAAGACCAGACACATACATGGGTTCAAAAGCAGACACAGCTTGGAATAAAGTTGCCTTGGCAGTTATTAAACACAACACTGGAAATCCGTCCTGCAGCACTGGTTGCAACAGAAGGAGGTGGGAAGGCCTGGGGGCCATAGCACTCTGAAGACTGCTTTGGTGTTTCAGCAGGGGTTCCATGTGTCAGCTTAGGGCCACAAGCACATTGTTACACCACACACAGCTGCACAGCCATCTCCAAAACTTCCAGCTCTCTAAGACTTAGATGCAGAACTCCTCCAGTGCTGCACTGTGTCTTTAAAGTGATTTCCCTCTGCACAATTATCCATGGTTTGTTTGTGTACTTATTTAAGGTGTGTGCAAGCAGCCTTTAATTGGCAAAGGGACACAGCAGATGCCTTGAGAATCCATTAAACTCCAGGCACCAATTCTGCTTCCCAGCGTGGTGGCAATGGCCTGGAACTGGAAGCAAACTCTTTGGTGGTAAGTTATTTTCTTTCTGTTCCAATTAACTGATTAGATGTGCTAAGGACTAAAAAGCTTTCCTGGCAGAAGGTGTGTGCTGGTTCCCCTAGCTGCTGCTGTCTGCTTTATCTAGCCAAACATTTACTTAGAGGTTTTAGTCCATGTGTGTCTGAAAATCTTTGGAAATGATGGTGCTGAGTATTGCTGCTTTCCTTTTTTGCTGCTTGGGTAAAGAAAATCACAGAATCACAGAATGTTAGGGACTGAAAAGGACCTCAAAAGATCATGCAGTCCAACTCCCCTGCCAGAGCAGGATCACCTAGAGGAGATCACATAGGGACTATGCTGCATTAATGTCCAACCTAAATCTCCTCTGGTGCAACTTGAGGCCATTTCCTCTTGTCCTATCTCTAGTCAGAAGAGACCAACCCACACCCCACTACAGTTTCTCCCAAGCAGCTGCAGAGAGCAATAAGAAGTTCTCCATGTGTTTTGCACTAGAAAAAAAGCAATGTCTAGTGCCTGGTATCCCTCTTAATACTTGCAAACTGTGATTTAATACCCTCTTAACAGCCTTTCACTAGTCTAAACATGTTCAACTCTTGAATCCCCTCCTTGTAAGAGTCCTCCTATTTGGAGGAAGCTGAGACATCATTTAGCCAAGCAGCCAAATGCTCACAATGTCTCAGCAAACTTTCTATTAGCCTTTGGGAAGCTGCCAGATTCCAATTTGAAGTAAAGGACACCAGAGTGAGCTGAGGGCTGTAGAGAAGAGAAATCATAGAATAAAAGAATGGGTTGGGTTGGAAGGGACCTTAAAGATCATCCAGTTCCAACCTCCCTGCCATGGGAGCAGGGACACCTCCCACCAGTTCAGGTTACTCAAGGCCTCATCCAGCCTGGTCCTGAACATCTCCAGGGACGAGACATCCACAACCCCCTGGGCAACCTGTTCTTGTGCCTCACCAACCTCATTGTAAAGAATTTCATTCTCATGTCCAGTCTAAATCTACCCTCTTCCAGCTTCCAGCTATTGCCTGTCTTCCTATCGCTACAAGCCCTTGTGAAATCCCCTCCTCAGCTCTCCTGTAGGCCCTTTCAGGTACTGGAAGGCCACTATAAGGTCTCCCCAGACCCTTCTCTTCTCCAGGCTGAGCAGCTCCAACTCTTTGAGCCTGCCCCCATAGGGGAGGTTCTCCAGCCCTCTGAGCATCTTTGTGGCCTCCTCTGGACCACATCCCTCTTACGTTGGGAGCATAAGAGGGAGGCAGTGCTGCAGGTGGGGTCTGAGCAGAGCAGAGCAGAGGGGCAGAATCCCCTCCCTGTGCTGCTGCTCTCCCTGCTCTGGATGCAGCTCAGCACACAGCTGCCTGCTGGGCTGCCAGGGACCAGTGCTGGCTCCTGGGGAGTTTCTCACCACCTGACATGCCCAAATCCTTCTCTTTGAGACTGTTCTGGAGCCACTCCTCACTCAATCCTGACCCTAACCTGCACTTGGCTAATTCAACTGCAACCACAAATGTAGGTCTGACCCAGGATTCATCTTTGGCAGTGTCCTCCAAATAGACTTTCCTTAACCAGGTTAAGGAGGAATGTTTTGTTGTTGGTTATCACAAAATCACAGAATATTAGGAGCTGGAAGGGACCGCAAGAGATCTTCCTGTCCAAGCCCCCTGCCAGAGCAGGGTCACCTACAGCAGGTCACACAGGAACACATACAGACAGATTTTGAGTATCTCCAGAGAGGGAGACTCCACAGCACCCTGGGCAGCCTCTTCCAGTCTTCTGTCACCCTCACAGGGAAAGACTTTTTCCTCCTGTTCCCATGGAGCTTCCTCTGCCTCAGCTTCCACCACTGCCCCTTGTGCTGGCATTGGGCATCACCCAGCAGAGCCTGGCTCCAGCCTCTGGGCACTCCCCCTGCACATCTTTATCCCCAGCAATGAGGTCACCTCTCAGGCTCCTCCTCTCCAAGCTCCAGAGCCCTCAGCTCCCTCAGGCTCTGTTCCTAAGGAAGATGTTCCACTGCCTTCAGCAGCTTTGTGGCTCTGTGCTGGACTTTCTCAAGCAGTTCCCTGAGGTCCTTCTTGATCTGAGGGGCCCAGAACTGGACACAATATCCCAGATGTGGCCTCAGCAGGGCAGAGTAGAGAGAGAGGAGAACCTCTCTGAACCTACTCACCACAGCCCTTCTAATCCACCCTAGGATGCCTTTTTGGCCACCAGAACACTTTGCTGTCTGATGGTCAACCTCTCATCCACCAGGATGTTTGTTTTATGTGATTTTTGTTGGTTGGTTGCTTTCTTTGGTTGGCTGGTTCTGTTTGTTTTTTGTTTGTTTTTATTATTAATATGTCCAGGAGATAAAATATCTAACCCTTGTGGTCAGGTATTATATCTACCAGGGACTGAGAAACACTGATTGAACAGATGTGGCACCTAAGGCTTCGTGCTTGACAGGCTGCAGCCACACTCTTCAGTACTTCCTATACTGCAGTCAGTTTTGCATACAACAAACATTCCCTATCAGCTCTCCTTTCTGCTCTTCCCCCTCATGCCACCCCCTGCCATTCCAGGAATAAATGTTCTGTTGCTTCTTTAACAACCTAAAGCAGATTTCTTCTTTTTTTTTTTTTTTTCTGTACCTTTTTTTTCTCCTTAATTTTATTTTGGCTAGTGTAAGCAGGAATGCTGCAAAGGATCATATTTGTCCTAAATCTGCTTTCTTAGTATTTAAACCTGCAGCAAATCAACCCTTGGCTTCAGACTGCCTCATGAAGGCTTAAGGACACACAGAGCTGGCAGTATACAACCATAACCTCACTGTTTTCTAGCAGCAAAGATCTTGGCTAACCTTTTTTTCCAACTTCATTCCAAAGTGTCTTTTAATGTAGATGATTCAGATCTGTAGCTTTCCATTCTCTTTGGAAATGGTGGAACTCTTTTCTGGATTGTAGCCAAACTCCTTTTAGCATTGTCTATGCTCCTTGTCACCAGCACTAGGAAGGGCTGTGCCAGGAAACCCCAGATTCACTTCAAAGGAATGGTTCTGATCCTCTTCCAGCTACAGGGAAGAGAGGTTTGGTTCCAACACAACAAACCAGAGATGCTCAGAAGGTCAGGAGCCTTGAGTTTTGGCCTCTAACTTGATGTGACCTTGTGGCAGTTTTGGACTGATGCCTCTGATGCCTCAAATTCCTCAGACTTGGTAGAAAGTGGTAGAATGTAAATAAATGGATGTAAAGGAAAAATAATGATTAGCTGGGGAGGGTAATTTCAACCCACCACAGACCTTCTCTCACTTATTTAAGCTGTTCCATAAATGGAACCTCAGCTGGTAATTACTGAAAGTCTCAGTACTTTTACATTCATTTCTCTCTCCCTCCCTCCCATTTCACAAATGGGAGAGAGAGTTGCCAAGTGCTGCAGAGCTCTTTGGACTATGAGTCTTGGCATTAACAAGCCTGGCAGTCCTCTTACATGTGTTTCATTTCCCTTCTAAACTCTGTACCTAGTCCCAACTTCACAATTTGCCAAGCCAGAAAGCTTCTAAAACTCAAACAAAAGATCCCCAGTGCTGAAGGGGTTTGAGTTCCTTAACTCAGAGTGAGTTTTGTCATTCTGACTCAGTCACTCACTTTCCTTGGGGTTTTTTTGTTTTGTTTTGTTTTGTTTTTCTTTGAATGATTGATTTGTGGGGGGGGGGGGGGGGATTGGTTTTTTCCCTATTGTTTTTCTAAATGGTTAAACTACCTGTGTTGCCCAGGTTCCACCTTTTTCTTGCCTCATTCACCTGTCATCAAGCACACCTTGAGTGAAGCAGCAGGTCCAGAGGAGGCCACAAAGATGCTGCTCAGAGGGCTGGAGCAAGCTGCCCTATGGGGACAGGCTGAGAGAGTTGGGGCTGTTCAGCTTGCAGAGTACCAGGGAGACCTTAGAGCAGCCTTCCAGTGCCTGAAAGGGGCTACAGGAAATCTGGGGAGGGTCTTGTGACAAGGGCTGGGAGTGATGGAATGAGAGGGAATGGAATGCAGCTGGAATAGGGGAGGTTTAGACTGGAGATCAGAAAGAAAGATTGCTTGTGGTAATGGTGCATGTAGTGATAGGACAAGGGGCAATGGTTTTAAACTAGAGCAGGGTAGATTTAGATTGGACATTAGGAAGAAGAGACACTGCAACAGGTCACCTAGAGATGTTGTGGACACCTCATCCCTGGAAGTGTTGAAGACCAAGTTGGATGAGGCTCTGTGCAACCTGGTCTTGTGGGAGGTGTCCCTGTCCATGGCAGGGGTTGGTTCTGGATGATTTTTAAGGTCCCTTCCCTTTCAGGCCATTCACTGACTCTATGAACAGGTTTGTATCTTCCTAGATGGTTTCACTGTGTAAATGTACATCATTTCTGCCCAGGAAGAAAAGAACAAAAATCAAACCAGGACAAAAGTCCAGGTTGGGGATGAAACTGTTAGAAAACTTGGGGCTAATTCACCTGGGTCTTGCAATGGCCATTTTTTGTTTATCTGGGTGGATATTTAATTTTGTGGAAATCTGTGCAAGAACTCTGCTAATCTAGGATTTAACAAGCAGAACCTCCTGTCAGACCAACATTAGTTGAGACTGAGAGCTCCTTCTGATCTCTCAGTTGTTACTGCCTGTTAATAGAAGCTTTCTCAGAGAGAAAATAACTGCTTAGTTTAATCCCAATTAGGGAAAAATCAATACACTCATCAAGGACCCATAGGGATTTAATATCATTCCTAAAAGATCTTGTGAGTATAAATCCCAAATCATAAACTAAAGGTGGTCACTCAGTCTGTAAAACAGCATGGCCAAAGAGATGGCAGCATCGAAATCTCAGAATCACAGAATATCAGAATCACAGAATGTCAGAATCACAGAATCATAGAATCACAAAATCAGAGAATCACAGAATCATAGAATCAGAGAATCACAGAATCAGAGAATCACAGAATCACAGAATCATAGAATCACAGAATCATAGAATCACAGAATCACAGAATCACAGAATCACAGAATATCAGAATCATAGAATCACAGAATGTCAGAATCACAGAATCACAGAATCACAGAATGTCAGAATCACAGAATCATAGAATCAGAATCACAGAATATCAGAATCACAGAATCATAGAATATCAGAATCATAGAATCATAGAATCACAGAATCACAGAATCATAGAATCACAGAATCATAGAATCACAGAATCATAGAATCATAGAATCACAAATCAAGAATCACAGAATCATAGAATCACAGAATCACAGAATATCAGAATCATAGAATCACAGAATGTCAGAATCACAGAATCATAGAATCATAGAATCACAGAATCATAGAATCATAGAATCACAGAATCACAGAATCACAGAATCATAGAATCACAGAATATCAGAATCACAGAATCATAGAATCACAAAATCACAGGATCTCCAAATCTCAGAATCACAGAACCTCAGAATCTCAGAATCACAGAATCATAGAATCAGAGAATCACAATCACAGAATGCCAGATTGGAAGGGATCCCAACGATCCTCTACTCCAACCTTTCTAGGTAACAGTGCAGCTGAAATGAGCTGGCTCAGCACCCTGGCAAGATGAGTATTAAAACTGTTCAATGTAGGGGACTCCACTGCTTCCCCTGGGAGCTGATTCCAGTGCCTGACTGTGCTCACGGGGAAACATTTTATCCTGGAGTGCAATCAGAATGTCCCCAGCAGAAACTTGTCCCCATTTTGTCTTCTCCATGGGAGTCCTTGTACCAAGGAAGTCTCCACCTTCCTGGTAGCCACCCTTTATGTACTGGTCCATTGTAATAAGGTCTTCCCTAAAACTTTTTTTCTCCAGGCTGAACAAACCCAGCTCTCTCAGTAGGGCTTTCATCCTTTCTCTGGACACCTTCCAGCACCTCCATATCCTTCCTGGAACAGAGATTCCAGACATGGACACAGAGCTCCAGGTGCGGTCTCAGCAGAGTGGAGCAGAGGGGGAGAATCCCCTCCCTGGCCCTGCTGGCCACACTTCTCTTGCTGCAGCCCAGGCTCTGCTTGGCTCTCTGGGCTGCAAGTGCTCACTGCTGGCTCCTGTTGAGCTTCTCAACCTCCAGCACCCCCAAGGCCTTTTCTTCAGGGCTGCTCTCCAGCCAGTCCCTGCCCAGCCTGGATTGGTGCCTGGGACTGCCCTGCCCCAGCTGCAGGACCTTGCACTTCATCTTGTTGAACCTCCTGAGGTTGGCTTGTGCCCACCTCTGCAGCCTGTCCAGGTCCCTCTGGATGGATCCCTTCCTTCCAGGGTGTCTGCTGCTGTTTCAGTGTTCTTCTTTGCTTCTTCATGACCTCAAGCACATTGCATGTCTTTAACTCATCCTGATGGCTTTTTTTTCCATGCATTTATAACATTTTCTGCAGCAGCTGCCTAAATCCTATTTTGTCAGCTGTCTGAGTACTGATAAATATTAGCTGGAAATATAAAGAAGAAAATTAGATTAAAAAAAAAAAAAGGCAGCTTACAGGTTATTAATTTTCCACACAATTGCTTGCAAAAGCTTCTAAACATTTGTAACTCCACTTTTCAGCATCTATAATTAAGTAATGTTCCATGTAGGTTGATCTCTTTCATTATTTCCACAGTCTAGCACCAGGGTGTGATGCTTCAGATAAACAGAAGAGACATTCAGGTTTTGGTAGCAATTGCATCTGGGGGGTTTTGTTGTTCAGCTGGCCTTTGTTAAAGAATTATTTTAGCATTAAGTCTCATTTTGCTTCTAAAGCTTAGCCTGGCTCCCTGCCTGGAATAACTCTTAGAACATTTGCTTAGAGACAGTCACATGGAAAAAAGGATATGATACACAGAGATGTCACAGGAACAGAGAATCAGAGAATCAAAGAATGTTTTGGTTTGAAGGGACCTTAAAGATCATCTAGTTCCAACACTCCTGCCATGGGCAGGGACATCTACCACCAGCCCAGGTTACCCAAGGCCTGACTGAGTGGTATTGGGCTGATCTTAATGTAAATGTTTGGTGAAATGAGTTCTCAAGGTTGCAGTGATTCCTGCTTCCTGGAACCAGCTGAGGAAGCCAATAAAGATGCAGAGGTGATCAGATTAAAAATGTCACTGAGGAGCAGCAAACTCTAGAGGTATACGAATAATTTCACAGCCAGTGCAAGATTGTCAAATACTATCAGCCAGCCTTGTGTGAAACTGCAAACAGCATCTTCTGACAAGTAGAGCAGTGTGCATGGGCTAGGAGGGCTACTTGGCCCTTCTCTTGTGCTTGGAAAACCAGCTGACAGGGAAGGAAAAATACTGCAGACAACCTCATATAAAGGTTAAAGCCAGGGTAAAGTTCAGCTTTATTGTGGTGGTTTGAAAGTTAGATTTAGAACTAGGGATTGGGTTCCCCAGTGAATGGTCCATGACTAACAGAGATCTTTCACATGGGCTGTGTGAATATCTTTCTGAGGGTTCTGACTAACAGAGATTACACAGAATTACACAGAACCAACCAGGTTGGAAGAGACCAACCTGTCACCCACCCCTATCTAATCAACCAGACCACAGCACTAAGTGCCTCACCAGCCTCTTCTTAAACAACTCCAGGGACAGCGACCTCAACCCCTCCTTGGGCAGCACATTCCAAGGCCAATCTCTCTTTCTGGGAAGAACTTCTTTCTAAGACCAAGCCTAAACTTCCCCCTGCACAGATTGAGACTGTGTCCTCTTGTTCTGGTGCTGCTTGCCTGGGAGAAGAGCCCAACCCCCACCTGGCTACAGCCTCCCTTCAGGTAGTTGTAGAGAGCAATGAGGTCTCCCTCAGCCTCCTCTTCTCCAGGCTAAACACCCCCAGCTCCCTCAGCCTCTCCTCACAGGGCTGTGCTCCAGACCCCTCCCCAGCTTTGTTGCCTTTCTCTGGACATGTTCCTGTACCTCAACATCTCTCTTGAATTGAGGAGCCCAGAACTGGACACAGCACTCAAGGTGTGGCCTGACCACTGCTGAGCACAGGGCAGGATGACTTCCCTGCTCCTGCTGGCCACACTAATGCTGATCCAGGCCAGGATGCCTTTGGCCTTCTTGGCCACCTGGGCACACTGCTGGCTCCTGTTCAGCTGCTGTCACCCAGCACCCCCAGGTCCCTCTCTGCCTGGCTGCTCTCCAGCCACTCTGTCCCCAGCCCGCAGCACAGAGCCCAGCAATGACACACACAGAACACAGCAATGACACACATTTTGGATCTAATTAAAGATTAATGTTTTATTAATTTTTTAATGTTATTTTTAAAACATATATCCAGAGGGATTAAAAGATGAATCTGTGCCTTGCACGACACCTTTGTGGCAGTGTTCAAGGCCAGGTTGGGCAGGGTCAGGTCTAGAGTCGCTGACACCCCTCAGGCTGTGCTGCCATTCAGGCTGAGAGTTGTGCAGGGAGAAATTGAATGAAATCAAACAAGGGCAACTCTAGAGTCTTGCATCTGGGAAAGAACAACCCCATGGAACAGGATAGGTTGGGGACTGACTTGCTGGACAGCAGTGAAGGGGAAAAGGACCTGGGAGTCTTGGTGTGTAGAAGGATGCCCATGAGCCAGCAATGTGCCCTTGTGGCCAAGAAGACCACTGGCATCCTGGGCTGGATGAGAATGGCTGTGGTCAGTAGGTCAGGGAGGTTCTCCTCCCCCTCTACTCTGCCCTGCTGAGGCCACATCTGGAATATTGTGTCCAGTTCTGGGCCTCTCAGTTCAAGAAGGAGCTCAGGGAACTGCTTGAGAGAGTCCAGCACAGAGCTACAGAGATGCTGAAGGCAGTGGAACATCTTCCTGATGAGGAAAGGCTGAGGAAGCTGGGGGATCTTGAGCTTGGAGAGGAGGAGACTGAGAGGTGACCTCACTCATGTTAAGATGTGCAGGGGGAGTGCCAGGAGGATGGAACCAGGCTCTGCTGGGTGATGCCCAACGACAGTACAAGGGGCACTGGGGGCAAGCTGGAGCAGAAAAGGTTCCATGGGAAGTTAAGGAAAAACTTTTTCACTGTGAGGGCCTTGGAGAAGGCTGCTCAGAAAGGTTGTGGAATCTCCTTCTCTGGAGATATTCAAAACCTACTTGGATGTGTTCCTGTGTGATCTGCTCTAGGTGATCCTGAACCTGGAAGGGGGTTTGAACTGGATGAGCCTTCAAGGTCCCTTCCAGGACCTAACATTCTGTGATTCTGTAGTGAAAGGTGCAGGGGGGGTTGGAACTAGGTGATCTTTGAAGTCCCTTCACATCCAAACCATTCTATGACTCTATATAAATGCAGGGGGTTTTCCCTGAATGTCCTTGAATCAGAGAGGGAAAGATAAAAAGTAAAATAAATAATCTGGGGACAGAAAAGAATGAAAAAGAAGGAGACCCATTTTCTGTTGATTTTACATTGGCAAGAATAAATCAGAGGCCTTGGTTTGCTTTCTAGGAAGTACAAAGTGTATGCTCAAGAGTATTACAGAAACAAACACAATAAACAAATGCTTTTTAACAAAGAGAAAAAAGCAGAGAGTAAAAAGCCATGTCCAAGAAGACTGAAAGCTGGATTTGCCAGAAGGATTCAGTTTCTGAAGGAAGCAGTGCATGCTGCTTTTCAGTCCAAAGGGAAATGTCTGTAGCTGAGGTCTTCACTTCTGCAGCCAAGGGATTGCACACTGCAGAATGCTTGCAAACCAACAAGTGAACTCTGCAGGTGGCTGTGGTGGAAATGTGTGGAACAGTTCCATTTTATAAATGACTAACAGTGACTCCTGAACAGTTTTAGGTAGCTTGTTTCCAGAAGAATGGAAAGGACCCCAAGGACCACCTGGTCCAACCTTTCTAGGTAATGGCCCTGTAAAGTATTAAAAAAAAAACAACAAACAACCCTGTTCAAATGAATTCTGCAGCAGGGTAAACCTGAAGGCATCTCTAGAGCTGCCTCCTTTGTGGGTACCAAACTTTCATCTCTCTGATTAGAAGCAGCACAACTCCCTCTTTCAAAGCAGGTGGGGATCAAACTCCATCACACTTGTTAACATAGTGTCCTGCCAGACATGGGGACAAAAAATATAATTTTGCCGCCTAGAATCATAGAATCACAGAATTGTCAGGGTTGGAAGGGACCTCAAGGAGCATCCAGTTCCAACCCCCTGCCATGGGCAGGGACACCTCACACCACAGCAGGTTGCTCACAGCCACATCCAGCCTGGCTGCAAAAGCCTCCATGGATGAGGCTTCCACCACCTCCCTGGGCAACCTGTGCCAGTGTCTCACCACCCTCATGGGAAAGAATTTCTTCCTAATATCCAATCTGAATCTCCCCATTTCTAGTTTTGTTCCATTCTCCCAAGTCCTATCACTCCCCCTCTGCTCTGGTGAGACCCCAGCTGGAGTACTGAGTCCAGTTTTGGAACCACTATTACAGGAAGGATCTGGAGGTGCTGGAAGGTGTCCAGAGAAGGGCCATGAGGATGAGCAGAGAACTGAAGCTGCTCTGCTATGAGGACAGATTGAGAGAGTTGGGGTTGTTCAGTTTGGAGAAGAGGAGGCTTCCAGGAGACCTTCTTGTGGTCTTCTAGTATCTGGAGGGGCTACAAGAAAGCAGGGGAAGGACTTTTTACAGTGTTGGGTAGTGACAGGACTGGGGGGAATGGAGCAAAATTAGAAGTGGGGAGATTCAGGTTGAATGTTAGTAAGAAGTTCTTCACCGTGAGGGTGGTGAGACACTGGCAGAGGTTGCCCAGGGAGGTGGTGGAAGCCTCATCCCTGGAGGTTTTTGCAGCCAGGCTGGATGTGGCTGTGAGCAACCTGCTGTAGTGTGAGGTGTCCCTGCCCATGGCAGGGGGGCTGGAACGGGATGATCCTTGAGGTCCCTTCCAACCCTGACAATTCTGTGATTCTATGATTCCATAAAACAGACAATATTTACAGGTATTTCCAATACAACACAAGAACCTCCATGGACAAAACCAGAGGGTTACCAACAGCTTCCTCCTTACCACATCCTTCCCTCTGTACAAGGGAAAAGAGAAGAGCAGAGAGCAGCTGTTAGTTACTTAGCCACAACAAGATCACAGCCAAGGTCAGCAACAGCCAAGCAAAAGCCACCAGGCAGCATCAGCCAGAGCAAAGAGCCCAGAAAGAGAATTAGTTTATACAACTAAGTTTATATTATTTATCAGAGCAAAGGCATTATTTAGGCCTTATCATTATTTTCCCTTTTAAGATCCAATGGTAATTTATTTACATTCTATCACTTTCTACTCAAGATCCATGGGAAATTTCCTAGATATCAGCCTAAAGCAGCCACAGTCCTCAATTCCCACAGATGGGATATTCAAGTGGCAAGTCTGCTTTGGCATTCTGTCAACCCTGGGATGTAGTCTGAGGCTGAGAGAATTCCAAACGAGCCACCTGGTTCCCTACAGCATCTCCTGGAGAGTTTGAGGTAATCCAGAATTGCCCACCTTGGATTCAAGACTCTGCCAAAGTGGAAGGCAGATGCACAGGGACATATTGCAGCCCACACCCCAGACTTAGAAGAGCACAAATACAACTTGTAAGCTGCACTGAAATTTGCTGAATAAATGCTGTAGGCACAAACTTTGTACAGCACTTGGTGTGAAACAAACAGCCCAGCAACCTAAAATATGTCTTTGTTGAGAGTTTTGAAAGAAGATTCTTTACTGTTGTGGGTTTGGGTTTTTGGGGTTTTTTTGCTTGTTTGGTTCCCTTTTTTTGTTTTAGTTTCCTCTTTTGTTTTGGTTTTGGTTTTTAGCTTTGTTGGTGTCTTAGTTTAGAGCGAGACAGAGTGCAAAAGGAGCAAAAGAAAACCTCTCACACAAAGGATTGGATAGGATTGGAAAGTTTCCCTGGAAATGCTGTTCACAACTCCATACAACAGTACAAAGCAGGTAAAATGCACTAAATCCATAGTCTGGGCTTAACACAGAAGCTCATTAAGCCAAAGCTTCACACAAACCTCCACTTAAACCAGGCCAACAAACCCAAATCTTCATGCCCCTCCTCTAAGCCTCTCTACCCTCCATACCAACCCCATTGTGACACAGCTAAAATTCCGCTTGGCAGCTCCAGGCCCCAATTAGGCCATTCCAGGACTCATTGGCAGCATTGCCAAGGCTGACACCAGGCATCCCCTGTGTGTCCTCCCTGGGAGGACAGAGGGAGGGGAAAAAAGGAAGAAAACTGAAGCTGCAGCCAGTTTTATAGAGATGCAGGACTTATGGGAATGAACACTTTCTGCTCCACCTCCTGGACACTCTGGACATCCTGGTGGCCTGTAACTTTGTGGTTCTTAAAGGAAATTAGCCTCAAAACTACCACAGTTGGGTTGGGTTTGGTTTTTGGTTTTGTTTCGGGTTTGTTTTTTTTTTTGGTTGGTTTTGATTTTGGGTTTGGTTTGGTTTTGGTTTTGTTTGGAGTTATTTGGTTTGGTTTGGATTTTGGGTTTGGTTTGGTTTGGGTTTTGGTTGGGTTTTGTTTGGTTTTTAGTTTGGTTTTGTTTGGGTTTTTTTGGTTTGGTTTTGATTTTGGGTTTTGTTTGGGTTTTGATTTGGTTTTGTTTGGAGTTTTTTGGTTTGATTTTGATTTTGGGTTTGGTTTGGTTTTTGATTTGGTTTGGTTTGGGTTTATTTGGTTTGGTTTTGATTTTTGGTTTGGTTTGGGTTTGGTTTGGTTTTGTTTGGGGTTTTTTGGTTTGGATTTGGTTTTGGGTTTGGGTTTGGGTTTGGGTTTCACATTTGGGTTTGGGTTTGGGTTTCACATTTTCCTCTGGTGGAGAATTGAGCAGGCTATTTTCATCCTTCTGAAGGAAAGAGCTTAGAGTTAACTGCCAAATGAAGTCCTTCAGGGCATTCAATTTGCCTGCAGCAGTTTAATAAAGAGTCTTGGCTTATCTTCACCTCCATGGTGTATCCTGTTATTGCCAATCCACAGACAAACTCAGCTTTGTCTCAGGAGGTTGGAGCCTGCACGTGAGAGATGGATAAAAGGAAACTTTGCTGAGAGCTGGATGTGATTAATCACTGCCTGATCTTCCCTCCACCTCTTTCTATGTTTATTGCATAAGATTCCTGACTAATCTCCCCCAAGTGCTGTAATTTGTGACAAAGTTGAAGTGAACAACATTATTTTAAGACAAAGCAATGTAGCATAAAGGAGCACAAGCCAGCAAATACACAGAGGGCAGATTGGGGGGAAGCAAATAGATGAAAATTCAATTGGATGAGGTTAATTATACTCAGAAGGGCTTTTCCTGCCTGAAAGAAAATCTGTTTCAGTTCCATGTAGATATGGATGATGCTTAATGGAGACCTACAGGTAATGGAGTTACTTTGTGCTACTTTGTGCCTGTTTGTGCTTCTCAGTGGAGTTATCACAGAATTATTGAATAGACCTCTGAGATCATCCAGCCCAGCCTATGACCTAACACCACCAGACCATGTCACTAAGTGTCACATCCAATCTTTTCTTAAACACCTCCAGGAACAGTGACTCCACCACCTCCCTGGGCAGTCCATCCCAGGGGCTGATTCCCCTTTCCATCAGGAAGTGCTTCCTAACACCCAACCTAACAGCTTCAGGCCATGCCCTCTGCTCCTGTCACAAGTTGCCTGGGAGCAGAGCCTGACCCCCACCTGACTGCAGCTTCCCTTCAGGTAGTTGTAGAGAGTGATAAGGTCCCCCCTGAGCCTCCTCTTCTCCAGGCTGCACACCCCCAGCTCCCTCAGCCTCTCCTCATCAGACTTTCCCTCCAGTCCCTTCCCCAGTCTGGTTGCTGTCCTCTGGACCTTCTCCAGCATCTCAATATCCTTCCTTGCAGTGAGGAGCACAGGACTGCACACAGTGATCAAGGTGAGGCCTCCCAAAGGAGATATGGTTCACAGGATCACAGGATCCATGGATATTAAGGTTTGGAAGGGACCTCCAAAGGTCATCAAGTCCAACTCCCTGCCAGAGCAGGACCATAGAATCCAGCACAGGTAGATTCAGGATTACAACCCCAAAGGTCAGCAGCATCCTGGGCTGCATAAAAAGAAGCATGGCCAGTAGGTCAAGATAGGAGATTCTGCCACTCTGCTCTGGCGAGACCTCACCCTGTCTCTCTTGTGTTGGGGGGTCCAGATCTGCAGCAGGTCCAGAGGAGGCCACAAAGATGATCAGAGGCTGGAGCACCTCTGCTATGAGGACAGGCTGGGAGAGTTGGGGCTGTTCAGGCTGGAGAACAGAAGGCTCCAGGCAGACCTCAGAGCTGCATTTCAATCTCTGCAGGGGAGCTGCAGGCAGGCTGGGGAGGGACTGTTCAGAAGGGGCTGTGGGGATAGGCCCAGAGGCAATGGTTTGAAAGTGGAGCAGGGCAGAGTTAGGATATCAGGAGGAAGCTCTGCACAGGGAGGGTGGTGAGACACTGGAAGAGATTGCCCAGAGATGTGGTTGAGGCCCCATCCTCAGCTAGTCATGGCTGAAGCTGATGTTGCCCTGAGCAAACTGATCTAGTTGGAGCAGTCCCTGCTGGCTGCAGGGAGGTTGAACAAGATGACCTTTGGTCCCTTCCATGATTCTCTGGTTCTGTGAGATTTGGCACCCCTCAAAATTGTCCTTCCTCACAGACATCCTCTGCCACTGAAGGTTTCTTTCTGCATCTTTGGCATCTCCTCCTTCATTTCCATATTCCTTTCTTTTCTTTCCTGAGCTTAGCCCAGAGCCTGTGTTTTATTAACACAGAGCAGCACTTAGATGACTTCACTAATTTGAAAGCTGTGACACTGAATTGAGGTCATTCATAATTTTTCTCCCCCTGCACTTTAGAACTCAATACAAATTCCACCTCTAGGATGCAGGTCCTGCCTGGCTCCTTGCTTTATTTGCTTTGGGGATTTCTTTGAGTGTGTTTAGCATAAGTTAATTCCTGACATAAGGCTGCTTCCACTAACAAATTCTTGTCAGAAATAGATTTGATCCATATGTGCAAAAGAGACCAAGCCTGTGTAAAGTAGATCCTTCCTGCTTGGCTTAAACACAGATCAGCTTATAACACATTTGAAAACAGGAAGCTTTCTTCTCTAAGAGGAGATTTCCATTGAAAATTGGATTCCTCTTACCTGACTGTGGGCCTCTGAAAGAGAAGAGTCTTAGTCTAATCACAGGATCACAGAGGATCATAGGATGTTAGGGGTTGGAAGGGACCTTTGGAGATCATCAAGTCCAACCCCCTGCCAGAGCAGGACCAGAGAATCCAGCACAGGTCACACAGGAACACATCCAGACAGGGCTGCAAAGGCTCCAGAGAAGGAGACTCCACAACCTCTCTGGGCAGCCTGCTCCAGGGCTCTGGGACCCTCACAGTGAAGAATTCCTCCTCACGTTGAGGTGGAACCTCCTGTGCTGCAGTTTCCATCCATTGCCCCTTGTCCTATCACAGGATGCAACTGAGCAGAGCCTGTCCCTGTCCCTTCCCTCTTGACCCCCAGCCCTCAGCTATTGATAGACATTGATCAGATCCCTCTCAGTCTTCTCTTCTCCAGACTAAACAGCCCCAGGGCTCTCAGCCTCTCCTCATCAGGCACCAGGCTCCAGTCCCTTCAGCATCCTTGGAGCCCTCCCTTGGACTCTCTCCAGCAGATCCCTGTCCCTCTTGACATGGGGAGCCCAGAACTGGATGCAATATTCCAAGTGAGGTCTCAGCAGGGCAGAGCAGAGGGGGAGGAGAACCTCCCTGGCTCTGCTGGCCACACTCCTCTGAATGCCCCCCAGGACCCCCTTGGCCTTCTTGGCCCCCAGGGCACATTGCTGTGCCATGGTCCTCTGTAAGCCGAGAAAGAGGGTGACAATGACAGGGAGCAACTAATTCCATTTTAAATCCAACAGCTGTTTGACTGGAGTATATCACCCACAGAAACAGCAATCTCATTTGTCCTTTGGCTGTGCAGCTTGATCTCAACCACTAAGGGTCAGGCAGAGCCTGCAGAACTTTTCCCTGGAAACCTTTGCTGAGCCTGCAGAGTTTTACCCTGAGTAACAGGTGAAATGCACCTAAGGGAGGCTCCATGATGCTCCACATCACATAGGTTCACTTGACAGAGATGTCACGGAGAGCTGACGAGGAATGGGGCATGCCTAAAAATGTCTCTGGATTGTGTCTTGAGGCATCAGGTAACTCAAGAGGCAGCAGGACTGCTGCCACCACTGTTGTTACTCACACTTGAACATAAGGATGAGAGGAAATGGGAGGTTTACTTTGGGTACTAGGAGAAAGTTCTTGACTGAAAAGCACTGCAACAGATTCCCCAGGGAGATGGTTGCATAAATACTGATTACATATGAGTCAGCAGTGCCCAGGGGGCAAAGAAGGCCAATGGCATCCTGGCTTGGGTCAGCAACAGGGTGGGCAGCAGGGACAGGAGGTGACCATCCCCCTGTGCTCAGCACTGGGGAGGCCACACATCAAGTGCTGTGTTCAGCTCTGGTCCCTCACTGCAGGAAGGACATTGAGGGGCTGGAGCCTGTCCAGAGAAGGGCAACGAGGCTGGAGAAGGGCCTGGAGCCCCTGGGCTAGAGGAGGGGCTGAGGGAGCTGGGGGTGTGCAGACTGGAGAAGAGGAGGCTGAGGGAGACCTCATTGCTCTCTGCAGCTCCCTGAAGGGAGGTTGGAGTGAGGAGGGGACAGCCTCTGCTCCTTGGTGGCAGGGGACAGAAGAAGAGATAGTTCCAAGCTCAGGCTCAGGGGAGGCTCAGGCTGGATGCTAGGAAAAATGTCTTCACTGGAAGGCTTCTCAAACATTGGAATGGTCTGCCCAGTGCTGCAGTCTCCATCCCTGGGGGTGTTCCAGCAGCCTGTGGAGCTGGTGCTTAGGGACATGGCTTGGTGCTGACCCTTCAGTGATGGGTTGAAGGTTGGACTGGATGAGCTTGGAGGCCTCTTCCAACCAGATGTTTTCTGTGATTCTGTGGATCCCCATCCCTGGAGGTAGTGAAAAGAGACAGAGGTGTGGTGCTGAGGGTGGATGGGTTAGCAGCAGCCCTGGTAGAGAACAGCCGGAGTAGATGTCCTTAAAGGCCATTTCCAAGCAGAATGACTCTGTGATTCTATAAGCAGGACCAGGGATGTCCTTAACTCATTCTGCTTTTTTTTTCTTGAGCTGTTCCCCCCTCATTTCTTTGAGCACTTTCCGCTCTATATTTATCATATTTCCATTACACTTTGTTTTTCTATCTCCTGCTTGTTGTTCATTTTAAAGAAATACATCCTAGCACCCTCCCACTTCAAATGGTGGTTTAAAAGTCCTGCTACATACCATCATTTTTACAAGTCTATATAAACTTAATTTTGCCATTGCTGGGGACTGCTATCTCATAAATCGTCTTCGGCTTTAGGTATTTTTAATGCTTCCTGTCCGTACCTGGCCATAAATCCTACACTGTTGTCATCACCAGCCCATTCCAACCCCCTAAGGAATTTCTTTCATTGCATGAGGACAAGCTTAACAGGGTGATAAATGGTTAGAAAAGAGACTGTTTAACGGGAAATTTCCCTTCCCATGTTTATATGGTCACATGGAGAGAAAAAAAGGACTTTGTTCAGAAAAAAAAAACAAAACAAAACAAAACAAAAGACATTGCTGCTGGATTTAGTCAGTTTGTATCAAATGTGGGAGTTGGAATAAAATTTGGAAGCTTGTGTGAAGTTAAGGGAGCAAGAATCATAGAATCATCATAGAATCATAGAATCAGTCAGGGTTGGAAGGGACCACAAGGATCATCCAGTCCCAACCCCCCTGCCATGGGCAGGGACACCTCACACTACATCAGGCTGGCCAGAGCCTCATCCAGCCTGGCTGCAAACACCTCCAGGGATGGAGCCTCAACCACCTCCTTGGACAATCCATTCCAGGCTCTCACCACTCTCATGGGGAAGAACTTCTTCCTCACATCCAGTCTGAATCTCCCCACTTCCAGCTTTATTCCATTCCCCCCAATCCTATCACTACCTGACAGCCTAAAAAGTCCCTCCCCAGCTTTCTTGGAGCCCCCTTCAGACACTGGAAGGCCACAAGAAGGTCACCTCAGAGCCTTCTCTTCTCCAGACTGAACAGCCCCAACTCTCTCAGTCTCTCCTCATAACAGAGCAGCTCCAGCCCTCTGCTCATCCTGGTGGCCCTTCTCTGGACACCTTCCAGCATGTCCAGATCCCTCTTGTAATAGAGGCTCCAGAACTGGACACAGTGCTCCAGATTGGGTCTCAGCAGAGCTGAGCAGAGGGGGAGAATCCCCTCCCTGGCCCTGCTGGCCACACTTCTCTTGCTGCAGCCCAGGCTCTGCTTGGCTCTCTGGGCTGCAAGTGCTCACTGCTGGCTCCTGTTCAACTTCTCAACTACCAGCAAGAAGCTTAATGGATCAACATGGATCCAACATACTCCTGAACTCTTTTCCTCCCAGCATGGCAGAGGTTACAAAACAAGCCTGGTTTCCTTACCTCATCTCTTGACTGACCTGAATGGAGATGATACAGGAATGATGGAAAACTTAGATCTGACAGTGGCTTGGCTTTCCAGGAGCTCTTTCCCTTCTGTTTTAAGCAGCACCAAAAAGAGGTTGCTTTGGGCTCTTTTTTCATTTCTCTTTTACTTTTTCTTGCCTTCTTTCCTTCCAAATTCCTTCCAAATTTCTTCAGTCTGAATTCCTTCCTTCCAAATTCCTTCTGAATTCCTGCCTTCCAAATGTCTTCATACTGAATTCCTTCCCTCCAAATTCTTTCTGAATTCCTGCCTTCCAAATTTCTTCATACTGAATTCCTTCCCTCCAAATTCCTTCTGAATTCCTGCCTTCCAAATTTCTTCATACTGAATTCCTTCCTTCCCTTCCCTTCCCTTCCCTTCCCTTCCCTTCCCTTCCCTTCCCTTCCCTTCCCTTCCCTTCCCTTCCCTTCCCTTCCCTTCCCTTCCCTTCCCTTCCCGTTTCCATTGTTTTTTCCCTTACTTACAGGAGCACTGGAAATGAGACATGAACTGAACCACACTTAGAGATCTGTTCTAATTCCCCTGACTGGAGTATGTGTTTCTTGCCCACCCCTTTCCCACAACAGCTACACTCATTCAGAGCTCAGGGCTGTAAAATGTTCATGATTGTGACTTTATTCCTGAAAAAACAACAAAAATCCCTAAGCACAGAATAGCGAAGGCTCCTCTGGGACTCTTCATGTGCTTACAGCTAAGTGCATGCTTAGTGCTCAAAGAGCTTCACAGCAGCAAATTGTAGGATCAGCTGCCTGGATATTAGTGAAACCTTGCAGAGAGTTTCCAGCTTTCATTTCTGCCAATAATTCACTTTTCCTCCATTCTGAGGCAATAAATCTCCTACAGAAGAAAACCTCTTTTGTTCTCTCTGCCCTCTCTGCTTTTATTCAGCTGTGTTATTCTGATGACAGAAAGACAAAGAAAAGCTAATTTAGAGAGTCAAGGATCCAGAACTGAACAACTGGGAAAAATAATTCACTAGGGGGGTTAGATGCAGTCATAATAATTCCAAATATCTTAACTTTACAGTACTGAAATTTTGCCTTCTATTTGATTTTACTCTCTGATGAAATACAGAATTGCAGAACTGTCAGGGTTGGAAGGGACCTCAAGGCTCATCCAGTTCCAACCCCCCTGCCATGGGCAGGGACACCTCACACCACAGCAGGTTGCTCACAGCCACATCCAGCCTGGCTGCAAAAACCTCCAGGGATGAGGCTTCCACCACCTCCCTGGCCAACCTCTGCCAGGCTCTCACCACCCTCATGGGGAACAACTTCTTCCTAACATCCAATCTGAATCTCCCCACTTCTAGTTTTTGTTCCATCCCCCCGAGTCCCATCACTTCCTGACTCCCTACAAAGTCCCTCCCCAGCTTTCTTGGAGCCCTATTCAGACACTGCAAGGCCACCAGAAGGTCTCCTGGGAGCCTTCTCCTCTCCAGACTGCACAACCCCAACTCTCTCAGGCTGTCTCCAGAGCAGAGCATCTCCAGCCCTCTGCTCATCCTGGTGGCCCTTCTCTGGACACTTGTAACCTGACATCATCAGAAAGCTGAGGAGGGATTTTTGACAAGGGCTGGGAGTGATAGGATGAGAGGGAATGGATTGAAGCTTGAGGAGGAGATTGAGACTGGAGATGAGGAAGAAATTCTTGGCAGTGAGGGTGGGGAGACACTGGTACAGGTTGCCCAGGGAGGCTGTGGATGCCTCCTCCCTGGAGGTGTTCAAGGCCAAGCTGGATGAGACCTTGAGGAAGCTGGGCTGGTGGGAGGTGTCCCTGCCCTCAGCAGGGGGCTTGGAACTTGATGATATTTAATATCCCTTCCAACCAAAATGATTCTATGAATCTATTATTCTAGGAATTTTACGCAGGTTTTGCAAGGGAAAAGTGTTGGCAGAGCCTGTTATGTCTGTCCACTTCTAGAGAGTTTATTCTTGTAAATAGTAAATATGCTCCAATTTCCAATCATTATTAAGAAATAAAATAAAATAAAATAAAATAAAATAAAATAAAATAAAATAAAATAAAATAAGATAAAATAAAAATAAAATAAAATAAGATAAAGTAAAATAAAATAAAATAAAACAAAATAAAATAAGATAAAATAAAATAAAATAAAAATAAAATAAAATAAAATAAAATAAAATAAGATAAAATAAAAATTAAAAAATAATATAAAACAAAAATAAAATAAAATAGGATAGAATAAAGTAAAACAAAATAAACCAAAACAAAATAAAGTAAACCAAAACAAAGTAAAATAAGACAAAATAAAATAAACCAAAACAAAATAAAGTAAACCAAAACAAAATAAAATAAACCAAAACAAAATAAAATAAGAGAAAATAAAATAAAATAAAATAAAATAAAATAAAATAAAATAAAATAAAATAAAATAAAATAAAATAAAATAAAATAAAATAAAATAAATATTTACTTAATGTTTTGGGAAAATTTTAAGGGAATTTAAATGAAATTTAACGTGATTCCCCTACTGAGTTCCAAATCTCACCTAGTCTGCTTGACCAGGCATTTAGTGTGTCTGTAACTCTGCTCCTTACACGCTGATTTTCCTTTAGGGCTTTTTCTGTTCAAGCTGTCATTGGAGGTTAGCCTGAGGAAGAGCTGAGGGCAGATGCAGAGGCATTGAGGATCTGGAGAGTGTGACAAGAGGATGGAATGGAGCTGGGGTAGGTCTCTGGATATAGAAATTAAATGAAAACCAGGTTTCATCAGTTCCATAGCTCCTGGGGCATCTGCTGGTGTTCTTTCCTTCTCAGCAGCCCATTTCACTTTCCCTATAGTCAGATTTAACTGCAGCCTCCTCCTTCCTCTTCCCAGACTGCCAAGAGGGAGTACAAGCACAGAATCCTCCTCATCTGAACTGTGACAGCTGGATTCATTTGGATCTCCTATGAAGAAAGACTGAGAGCCCTGGGGCTGTTGAGTCTGGAGAAGAGAAGGCTGAGAGGGGTCTGATCAATGCCTATCAATGTCTGAGGGGTGGGGGTCAGGAGGAAGGGGCCAGGCTCTTTTTGTGGTGCCCTCTGATAAGATAAGGAACAACAGGTACAAGGTGGAATCCAGGAGGTTCTACCTCAATGTAAGGAGAAACTTCTTTATGATGAGGGTTCTGGAGGCATGAAGTAGTCTGCCCAGAGAGGTTGTGGAGTCTTCCAAACCCACCTGGATGTGTTCCTGTGAGACCTGCCCTGGGTGATCCTGCTTTGGCAGGGGATTAGACTGGATGATCTCTGGACTTAAATTCCAATCTCTAACAGTCTGTGCTTCTATGCTTCTAAGCAGGGTGTCTTGAAGCATACTTAAGGCAGACAGCTCTTTACAAGCTGCTATTAAAATATGT
The DNA here is from genome assembly GCF_027791375.1 of Indicator indicator. Classification (NCBI taxonomy): domain Eukaryota; kingdom Metazoa; phylum Chordata; class Aves; order Piciformes; family Indicatoridae; genus Indicator; species Indicator indicator. The sequence continues at coordinate 1,530,768 of NC_072032.1, read as the reverse complement.
GGAAATTATTTTTTTCTTTCTTGGGCAGATTGTCTTGGGTTTGGCAAGAGCCAGGGTGTCATGTCCAATGTTGTGTCATTGACAGTTCCTCAAAAGATAGTTATAAAATGCAGACAAAGTGATGCCTCTCCTATTTTGCTCTCCATTGTGACTGCATTATGACTGTTTTCAGATTCTCTCCATAAAAAGCCTGAGATAGAAAATTTCAGATCCAGCAGCTAAAACAGAACAGGACTCTAAATACTTGAGAGCAGAATTGTAGACTCAAAGGTGCCAGGTAACCTTAGGCACACATAATGCTGAACAGAAAAAGAGAAAGCAAGAGGGAAAGCAAGACTGCCTGGTGTCCTGTACAAAACAAACAATTCAGGTGACCGCACAGAGCAATCATAGAATCAACTGTCAGGGTTGTAAGGACCTCAAGGATCATCCAGTTCCAACCTTCCTGCCATGGGCAGGGACACCTCACACTACAGCAGGTTGCTCACAGCCACATCCAGCCAGCTGCAAAAAACTCCAGGGATGAGGCTTCCACCACCTCCCTGGGCAACCTCTGCCAGGCTCTCACCACCCTCATGGGGAAGAATTTCTTCCTAACATCCAATCTGAATTTACCCTTTTCTAGTTTTGTCCATTCCCCCCAGTCCCATCACTCCCTGACACCCTCAAAAGTCCCTCCCCAGCTTTCTTGGAGCCCCCTTCAGATCCTAGAAGGCCACAAGAAGGTCTCCTGGGAGCCTTCTCCTCTCCAGACTGCACAACCCCAACTCTCTCAGTCTATCTCCATAGGAGAGCATCTCCAGACCTCTGCTCATCCTTGTGGCACTTCTCTGGACACCTTCCAGCACCTCCAGATCCTTCCTGGAATAGAGGCTCCAGAACAGGACACAATGCTCCAGACTGGGTCTCAGTAGAGTGGAAAAAGAAAGAAAGAAAAAAAAATAGGTAAAAAAAATGAAAAAAGAAAAAGAAAAAAGAAAAATAAAGGAAAAAAAGAAAAAATGGGGGGAAAGGGGAAAAAGGAAAAAACACAAAAATGAAAAAAGGGGAAAAGGAAAAAAGAAAAAGAAAAAATAAAGGAAAAAGAAAAAATGGGGGAAAAGAAAAAGGGAAAAAAAAAGCAAAAATGGAAAAAAAGGGAAAAAAAGGAAAAAAAGAAAACCCAACAACAACGCCTAACTCTTTGTCTTCTGTGCTTGTGTTTTTACATAGGAGCTCTCAGCCATTAGCCAGGTTTTGTGGTCTGCACAGTGAGGCATCCCAGCATTTCCTGCCAGCTTTGAATGGCAGAAACCCCCTAATGCAATCCTGTCCCTGAAGAAAAATCAGTGCTGTGATTTTTGTGCTGCTAAATCTCTCTAACAAAATCAATTCCAACTCATGCTGCTTTTCTTCTAGTACACAACTTGCTTCACAGTGTCAATGCTTGAGTCTGGAGAAGAGAAGGCTTCAAGGAGACCTTCTTGTGGCTTTCCAGTATCTGAAGGGGGCTACAAGAAAGCTGGGGAGGGACTTTTTAGGCTATCAGGTAGTGACAGGACCAGGGGGAATGGAATGAAGCTGGAAGTGGGGAGATTCAGACTGGATGTGAGGACAAAATTCTTCCCCATGAGAGTGGTGAGAGCCTGGAATGGGTTGTCCAGGGAGGTGGTTGAGGTCCCATCCCTGGAAGTGTTTAAGGCCAGGCTGGATGAGGCTCTGGCCAGCCTGCTGTAGTGTGAGGTGTCCCTGCCCATGGCAGGGGGGTTGGAAATGAATGATCCTTGTGGTCCCTTCCAACCCTGACTGATTCTATGATTCTGTGATTCTATGTCCTGGCTGCCTGCTCTCATGATAGTCCACGTTTCTCCTCACAAACACAATCACCACTAATGGGCTGCAGGACTGATTGCAGCCTATCAGCGATGCTCTGGTGCAACAATCTTTGGGAGAGGGATTCATAAGGAGGATTTTAAAAGGTGCTAGGCCATTGATACATCTTACAGCTGAAAAACAGGAAGGCAAACAGATAGCTTGAGTCTAGGTGTGAGTGTGAAGTAAAGATGCACTGCTCTCAGGAATGGGTCTAAGCGATCCTCACTGTCAGTGCAGGCTGGGGGAGGAGGGGATAGAAAGCAGCCCTGAGGAAAAGGGCTTTGGAGCTGGACATGAGCAAGCAGTGTGAGCTTGCAGCACAGATAGACAAGGGCAGCCTGGGCTGCATCCAAAGCAGTTTGGCCAGAGCTGGAGAGAGAGGATCCTGCCCTTCTGCTCTGCTCTGGGGAGACCTCCCCTGCAGGGCTGTGTCCAGCTCAGGAGCTCTCAATACAGGAAAGACATGGACCTGGTGGAGAGGGTCCAGAGGAAGGCCATGAAAATGCTCAGGGGGTTGGAGCAGCTCTGCTATGAGGACAGGCTGAGGGAGCTGGGGGTGTTCAGCCTGCAGAAGAGAAGGCTCCAGGGAGACCTAATAACTTTCCGTTACCTGAAAGGGGCTACAAGAAGGTTGGAGAGAGATTGTTCAGGAAGACCTGCAGGGACAGGATGAGGGACGGTGGTCTAAAATTAGAGCAGAACAGATATAGATTGGATGTGAGGAACAAGTTCTTTACAATGAGGGTAGTTGAGCGCTGGCACAGGTTGCCCAGGGAGGTGGTTGAGGCTCCATCCCTGGAGCTATTGAAGGTGAGGCTGGACAGGGCTCTGGGCAACCTGATCTAGTTGGGGATGTCCCTGCTGAGTGCAGAGGGGTTGGACTGGATGAGCTTTGGAGGTCCCCCAGATCATTCTGTGGTTTTTTGATTCAATGAATTACGGAGATGGGTGGAGAACATGATGTGCTTTATTCCTATACAGATGCTGTTCACCTCACATGAACTGCTGCACCTGCTTTTGATAGAGAGGTAAGATTTCATTTCATCAGGAACACAGGGTGCAATATGTTGTAGGAGACAAAGGAGGATAAAAGGAGAGGCACTTTAGATTTGTTACAAATCACAACATGCTAATGGCTATCAGAAAGGAGTTTGCAGTGAGGTGAGTGCTGATCTCTTCTCCCTAACAACAAGTGATAGGACAAGAGGAAATTCAGAGATTCATAGATTCATAGAAAGGTTTGGGTTTGAAGGGACCTTAAAGATCATCTAGTTACAACACACCCACCACGGACAGGGACACCTCCCACCAGCCCAGGTTGCTTAAGGCCTCATCCAGCCTGGCCTTGAACACCTCCAGGGAAGAGGCATCCACAGCCTCCCTGGGCAACCTGTGCCAGTGTCTCACCACTGACAAGAATTTCTTCCTCATCTCCAATCTAAATCTCACCTCTTCCAACTTCAATCCATTGTCCCTCATCCTGTCACTCCAAGCCCTTGTAAACAGTCCCTCCCCAGCTCTCCTGGAGCCCCTTCAGGTACTGGGAGGCTGCTCTAAGGTCTCTCTGGAGCTTTCTTTTCTCCAGCCTGAACATCCCCAACTCTCTCAGCCTGTCCCCGTAGCAGAGGTTCTCAGCCCTCTGATCATCTTGGTGGCCTCCTCTGGACCCTCTCCATCAGCTCCAGGTCCTTCTTGTGCTGGGGGCCCCAGAGCTGGAGGCAGTGCTGCAGGTGGGGTCTGAGCAGAGCAGAGCAGAGGGGCAGAATCCCCTCCCTGTGCTGCTGCTCTCCCTGCTCTGGATGCAGCTCAGCACACAGCTGCCTGCTGGGCTGCCAGGGACCATTGCTGGCTCCTGGGGAGTTTGTCACCACCTGACACCCCCAAGGCCTTCTCCTGCAGCCTGCTCTGGAGCCACTCCTCACCCAGCCTGGGTTTGTGCTTGGATTGGCCTGACCCAAGTGCAGGACCCTGCCCTTGGCCTTGTTGAACTTCATGAGGTTGGCTTGGGCTCAGCTCTGTGGCTTGTCCAGGTCCCTCTGGATGGATCCCTTCCCAACAGAGTGTCAATCACAGCACACAGCTTGGTGTCACCTACAAGCTTGCTGAGGGTGCAAGGCTTAAAATATTTTCAACTTGCCACTTGGAGACACAGCTGGGAGCAGTTCATGTAGATACTGACATTCTTTCTGCATTCCAGGCTTGGCACATTTAGACAGAAAAAGTAACTGTGTCAAACACAACCAGGACTTTTTTGTTATTTCTTCTGCCAGGCTTCAAAAGTAAGAATATATTTTATCTGTTAAGAGTTTCATTCATCTGATGATAAATAAGTCAGTTATTCTGAAAGTCAGGTGTGCCATGGAGTAACCAAAGAATAAAGAATGCTGCAAGGATGACAGGAAAAAATAAAATAAAATAAAATAAAATAAAATAAAATAAAATAAAATAAAATAAAATAAAATAAAATAAAGAAATTTGATCTCAGAAAGGCAGATCAAAGGTGAGAGAGACAAGCTGCATGGAAATCAATACAGACAAGGCACATTTCAAATGCTCATCTTCCAAGGGCCTCCCTCAGTCTACTGTGAGCTCATGATGTCCAAAAAATGCTCTTTGTGCTGTCTCACATTCCTCCCACAGGTACAAGGACACAAGTTTTGGTGTTTTTTTCAGAATGGAGAAAACTGAAAGGGAAGGAACCACAAGGATCATTCATTTCCAACCCCCCTGCCATGGGCAGGGACACCTCACACTACAGCAGGCTGGCCAGAGCCTCATCCAGCCTGGCTGCAAACACCTCCAGGGATGGAGCCTCAACCACCTCCCTGGACAACCCATTCCAGGCTCTCACCACTCTCATGGGGAAGAACTTCTTCCTCACATCCAGTCTGAATCTCCCCACTTCCAGCTTTATTCCATCCCCCCCCCCCCCAGTCCTGTCACTCCCTGATATCCTAAAAAGTCCCTCCCCAGCTTTCTTGGAGCCCCCTTCAGATCCTGGAAGGCCACAAGAAGGTCACCTCGGAGCCTTCTCCTCTCCAGACTGAACAGCCCCAACTCTCTCAGGCTGTCCTCATAGCAGTGGTGCTCCAGCCCTCTGCTCATCCTGGTGGCCCTTCTCTGGACACCTTCCAGCATGTCCAGATCCCTCTTGTAACAGAGGCTCCAGAACTGGATGCAGTACTCCAGGTGGGGTCTCACCAGAGCAGAGAAGAGATTTTTAATTTTACAGTGCTAATTTGCTGCTGCTTCTTCATGTAAGCTCATGGTGACTGATTGGCCTCCTTAATTTAAACAGCAATAGGTTTCAAACCATAGAGACACAGAAGGGTTGGTATTGGAAGGGACATTAAAGACCATCCAGCTCCCACTCCCCTGCCATAGGCAGGGACACCTCCCACCAGCCCAGGTTGCTCATCCAGCCTGGCCTTGAACACCTTCAGGGAAGGGACATCCACAGCCTCCCTGGGCAACCTGTGCCAGTGTTTCACCACACTCCCTGACAAGAATTTCTTTCTCATCTCCAGTCTCAGTCTGCCCTCTTCCAGTTTCAGTCCATTGTCCCTCATCCTATCACTCCCAGCCCTTGTCAAAACTCCCTCCTCAGCTCTCCTGGAGCCCCTTCAGGTACTGGGAGGCTGCTCTAAGGTCTCCCTGGAGCCTTCTCTTCTCCAGGCATTGTGTCCTCCTCTGGACCCTCTTCAGCAGCTCCATGTCCTTCTTGTGTTGGGGGGCACCAGCAGCTGGCACAGTACCACAGGTGGGGTCGCATGAGAGCAGAGTAGAAGGGGAGAAACACCTCACTCATCAGACACCTCACTCAGCAGACAGGTATCAGACACAATGTTGTCCTCTTATTATTCTGATATGGTATTAGGTTTGGGGTTTGGGGTTTTTTGCCCTGTGTTTTTTTCCTCCAAAATTTTATTCAATTATTTTGATCATTTCTCCTGCCTGCACAGTGTAAATCACTGCACCTCTATATCTCTGTAGCAAGGAAATCAGGGCAGTGAAGAGGAGAATCTCATCGAGCATAAGATTGAATTCACAAAATCACAGCTTCACAGATTGCATTGGGTTGGGAGGGACCCTCCAAGGGCATCTTGTCCAACCTCCCTGCAGTCAGCAGGGACACCTCCAGCTAGCGCAGGCTGCCCAGGGACAGATCCAGGCTCATCTTGAATGTCTTCAGGGACAAGTGCAAGGTCCTACATCTGGGGAGGAATAACAACAGGCACCAGGACAGGTTAGAGGCTGTCCTGCTGGAGAGCAGCTCCATGGAGAAAGGTCTTGGGGTGCTGGTGGGCAGCAAGTTCTGCATGTAACAACAACGTGCTCTGGTGGCCAAGAGAGCCAATGGGATCCTGGGGTGCAGCAAGAAAGGTGTCCAGCAGGGCTAGGGAAGTTCTTCTACCTCTCTGCTCTGCCCTGCTGAGACCACCCCTGCAATGCTGTGTCCAGTTTGGGGCTCCCCAGTTCAAGAGAGACAGAGACCTGCTGGAGAGAATCCAACAGAGAGCCACAAGGATGCTTAGGGGACTTGAGCATCTCCCTGTGAAGAGAGGCTGAGAGCCCTGGGGATGATTAGTCTGGAGAAGAGAAGGCTGAGAGGGGATCTGATCAATGTCTATCAATAGCTGAGGGGTGGGTGTCAAGTGGAGGGGGCCAGGCTCTTTTGGGTGGTTCACAGTGATAAGCCAAGGAACATTGGGTTCAAACTTGAACACAGAAGATTTCAGCTCAACATGAGGAGAAACTTCTTTCCATTGAGGGTGCCAGAGCCCTGGAGCAGGCTGCCCAGGGGGATTGTGGAGTCTCCTTCTCTGGAGACTTTCCAACCCCACCTGGATGCATTCCTGTGCAGACTCCCCTAAGTGCTGCTGCTCTGGCAGGGGGGTTGGACCTGATGATCTCTGGAGGTCCCTTCCAAGCTCTGATATACTGTGAGACTGTGATAATTCTCCTTTGCACCCACTCCAGCAAGTCCATGTCCTTCTTGTGTTGAGGGCACCAGAACTGGACACAGCACTCTAGGTGAGTTCTCATCAGAGAGTAGACTTCCAAAGAATGTGAGATGACTTTAGTGTTTACATAAAAAAGCAGCTGAAGGAGAGCTCATGAGACATCACTTAACTGTGATCACTGCATGAAAAAGCAGCTCAAAGGATCTGTTAGCCATTACAATTCCCCCCCCCCCTACATTTATGTCATTCCATGTTGTTTTGTTTGAGGTTTTCTTCTCTTTGATGTTTAATTTTGAACTAAAGCCCTGTGTGCTAACACAAAGTGCAGAAAGAAAGCTGAGAGCAGATAAAAGATTAGGAAATGCTCCTTTCCTGATTGTGCCTTGGGGATATTTCAAACCTTCAGGTTCATTGTTCAGTGTAGTCAGATGTACATCAACAGGGAGAGTATTCCCAGCATGTATTAATAAACATTAAAATGATCTCCTCTCAGTCTTCTCTTTAGTCTGGATATTGTTCAACATCTTTGTTGGTGCCATGGACAGGGGCATTGAGTGCACCCTCAGCAGGTTTGCTGATGACACCAAGCTGTGTGGTGCAGCAGACAGGCTGGAGGGAAGGGATCCATCCAGAGGGACCTGGACAGGCTGCAGAGCTGGGCACAAGCCAACCTCAGGAGGTTCAACAAGACCAAGGGCAAGGTCCTGCAGCTGGGTCGAGGCAATGCCAAGCACAAATCCAGGCTGGGCAGGGACTGGCTGGAGAGCAGCCCTGAGGAGAGGGACTTGGGGGTGCTGGGGATGAGAAGCTCAACAGGAGCTGTCAATGTGCACTTGCAGCCCAGAGAGCCAAGCAGAGCCTGGGCTGCAGCAAGAGAAGTGTGGCCAGCAGGTCAAGGGAGGTGATTCTCCCCCTCTGCTGAGCTCTGGTGAGACCCCACCTGGAGTACTGCATCCAGTTCTGGAGCCTCTGTTACAAGAGGGATCTGGACATGCTGGAAGGTGTCCAGAGAAGGGCCATGAGGATGAGCAGAGGGCTGGAGCTGCTCTGCTATGAGGACAGACTGAAGGAGTTGGGGTGCTTCAGTCTGGAGAAGAGAAGGTTCCCAGGAGATCTTCTTGTGACCTTCCAGTATCTGAAGGGGGCTCCAAGAAAGCTGGGGAGAGACTTTTTAGGCTATCAGGTAGTGACAGGACTGGGAGGAATGGAATAAAGCTGGAAGTGGGGAGATTCAGACTGGACATGAGGAAGAAGTTCTTCCCCATGAGAGTGGTGAGAGCCTGGAATGGGTTGTCCAGGGAGGTGGTTGAGGCTCCATCCCTGGAGGTGTTTGCAGCCAGGCTGGATGAGGCTCTGGCCAGCCTGCTGTAGTGTGAGGTGTCCCTGCCCATGGCAGGGGGGTTGGAAGTGGATGATCCTTGTGGTTCCTTCCAACCCTGACTGATTCTATGATTCTATGGTATCTGAGGGGTGGGTGTCTGGAAGAAGGTGTCTGTCTCCTTGCAGTGGTGTCCTGTGGTAGGACAAGGACACTGACTGCAAACTGCAATATAGGAGGTTCCACCTCAACCTGAGGAGAGACTTCTTTACCCTGGAGCAGGCTGCCCAGAGAGGTTGTGGAGTCTCCTCTGGAAACATACACGATGCACCTGGATGCATTCCTGTGTGACCTGCCCTAGGTGACCCTGCTTTGGCAGGGAGGTTGGACTGGATGATCTCTGAAGGTCCCTTCCAACCCCTTCCATTCTCTGATTCTATGGATTCATGTAAGTGCATGCCACATGTATGTGCAATGCATATGCATGTTCTACTGCTGGACTTCCATCTAGGTCAGCTACAAAAGAGGTACTGGACCAGGTCATTGAGCCAGTCATGCTTGGATCATTTCAGCTGGAAAAGGCCTTCAAGATCATCAAGTCCAACCACCAAACCAACACCACCATGTCCAGTGAACCACGTCTTTAAGTGTCCTGCTCTGTCTGTTCTATTCCATGGGGCCAGCAGTGCACATTTATCCTCTGGGCATATGTGTGCCTTGTACCTATTAGAAATCCACGCTCAGAATCACAGAATCACAGAATATTAGGGGCTGGAAGGGACCTCAAAACCTCATCCAGTCCAACCCCCCTGCCAGAGCAGGGTCACCTACAGCAGGTCACACAGGCATGCATCCAGGCAGGTTTTGACCATCTCCAGAGAGGGAGACACCACAACCCCCCTGGGCAGCATCTTCCAGGCTTCTGTCACCCTTATGTTCCCACTGAACTTCCTCTGCCTCAGCTTCCACCACTGCCCCTTGTGCTGGCATTGGGCATCAGCCAGCAGAGCCTGGCTCCAGCCACTGGGCACTCCCCCTGCACATCTTTATCCCCAGCAATGAGGTCACCTCTCAGGCTCCTCCTCTCCAAGCTGCAGAGCCCTCAGCTCCCTCAGGCTTTCCTTGTAGGGAAGATGTTCCACTGCCTTCACCATCTATGTTACTCTGTGCTGAACTCTCTCAAGCAGTTTTCTTCCTTTTTTTCCCTCCCTTTCTCCTCACAGGGAGGACACACAGGCTCTTATCTCTTGCAGGGGATGCCTGGTGTCAGCCTTGGCAATGCTGCCAATGAGTTCTGGAGTTGCCTAATCAGGACCTGGAGCTGCCAAGCAGAATTTTAGCTGTGTCACAATGGGGTTGGTATGGAGGGTAGAGAGGCTTAGAGGTGGGGCATGAAGATTTGGGTTTGTTGGCCTGGTTTAAGTGGAGGTTTGTGTGAAGCTTTGGCTTAATGAGCTTCTGTGTTAAGCTCAGACTATGGATTTAGTGCATTTTACCTGCTTTGTACTGTTGTATGGAGTTGTGAACAGCATTTCCAAGGAAACTTTCCAATCCTATCCAATCCTTTGTGCAAGAAGTTGTGTTTTGCTCCTTTTGGAAGAGGTAAAAGATCAACTCTGTCTTGCTCTAAACTAAGGCATGGGGGGAAATGGCTTTTTTCTTACGTGGCATAAGAATGACCACGCTCAGATGAATGAAAGATTGTTCAGGCTTAATAGTCCCTTAGGGACCTACAAAAAGGCTGAGATCACTCTTAAGAGTTCTTTAATTGTTTACTAACTTTCAAGGAATGATTCCTCCCTTGCCTATTCTTCCCAGGCTAAGAACAAACAGTAAAAGCTGAACTTCCAACAAGCACGTAGGGATTGCTTTCATAAAGCTTTGAAGGATCACAGTGCCTCTTCTGGCAGCTCTTCTGAGCAACATGAACTGAAAGACAGATCTGTGACACCAGTTTCTTTCCTTCCCTTGACCCTGCCCATTACCTAGGCCCCTGGGACATTTGGAGAGGTTGGATGTCAGTACACTTTTTGATTTTTATATATAACTGTCCTGGTTGGAGCTAGAGCAGAACTAATTCTGGTCTGGGCTTTGACTTCTCAGCTCAGTCTCTGCTCAGTGCTGCACTTTCTGCAGCTCAGGGCAGGTTTGCACAGCCAGGGGCTGCTGCTAGCAGTGAGAAGCTGATGGGGAGAGGTCCTGCCAAGGGCTGGGCTGCAGAAAGGCTCTGGCTTGGACTTGCTTCTGTGCAGACCAAGGGCACTGCCACATCTTGTGTGCCACCTTGGGTGAAGAGTAAAAGACCACAGCTGTGGGAAGCAGCAGGCAGTTCAGGTGACCCTAAGCTGACCAACAAGGAATGTCATGCTTAGGATAAAGCTGAGGGCACATGGTGGTTAAGCTGCTCATCTTCAATGGCCACTGTCTGAGGAAGCCCCTGTCCCTTCTGTGTTTGATCCCAATATGTGCACTCCTGAATTCAGCTCCAGAATCCAGCTCCCCAATCTGGTTCCTGTCTGCCAGGACTGGAAGTTGAGGACTGCCTGTCCTGGGTTGGGGTTGAGGACTGTTTTTTTTTTTTTTTTTTCATCCATTTGTATCTATTTAATTTCATTGTTATTATTTCCATAAAAATCTTTTTGTTTTTCAGTTTTCTTTCCCAACCCATCAGCCTCTCTCCCTTATTCATTTTTTTTTTCCTTTTGGGAAAGGAACTAGAGAGCCTCTGTCTGTCATCTAGAGGTTAGCCCAGCCCTAACCCTAGGGAAGGACCAAATGCAGTGTGCACATCTTCTGCCATTTCCAGATCTTACTATGAGATACAAAGAAATTAAGAGACCTCTGCAGGTCACAGGCAGCATTTCTGGAGAACCAGCTTTGAATTCTCAAATCCCAAGTTGCTGACTGACAAAATACACCAAAACCTATTTACACCTGGCAGTCTCAGCTCTGTATTACTGCAGGAAGATGGAATGTGGCAGACACCAAGGTGGCTTTTAACTGAAATGACTCTTTACCTCTGTTTGAAATACATCAGTTCTTCCTTTAAGCAGCCAAAAAGCAAACAAAGCAAACCCAGAAGGAAACTAAGAGGAAAAGTCTTTTATTCTCTGGGGAATACAATAGGATCCAGACTGGACTCCCCTCATTCTTAGCCTTTAGGCTTTACAATATTTAAAATCTATTTGGCTCATTCAGCCAGGAAGTCAAGAAATTCATCAGGACATGGAGGTATCTGTGGTGTGCAGGGGACAGCATAAAATGGATGCTCACCATTAGTTCTCAACAACTTCTTTGTCACATTGGAGTCACAACATCTCACAGCCTAATAAGGACAAATGTGCAGGTTTATGTGTTCAATTTGCATATGTAAAACTGAGCTGAGCATTGCTGAGCATACCATAGCCCCCTGAACAGCAGATTTGTTCTAACAGCATTAGCTGCAGCAGGTTCATGAATTACAGTGTGATACATCCCTTCACAGAGCCAATGCAGCCCACTTCTCTTTGCCCTCTTTGCTACAGCTGGGAAGCCAGAGACTAAATATAGCATTTACTGTGCCTTCAAGGGGGATGGATGGATAGACTGAAGATGGCTTTGAAGATGATGTCTCTCTCATGGCAGGAATATTCATGTTTGTCTCAAAGAAAATGTGTCCTTGGTTATTCCAAGGGAATCATACCTGGGTCACTGCATGGAATGGAAAAGTGGACTCATAGGGTCAGAAGAACAGCAAGGAGTTTAACACTGTCCTCTCCTCTCCTCTCCTCTCCTCTCCTCTCCTCTCCTCTCCTCTCCTCTCCTCTCCTCTCCTCTCCTCTCCTCTCCTCTCCTCTCCTCTCCTCTCCTCTCCTCTCCTCTCCTCTCCTCTCCTCTCCTCTCCTCTCCTCTCCTCTCCTCTCCTCTCCTCTCCTCTCCTCTCCTCTCCTCTCCTCTCCCTCTCCTCTCCTCTCCTCTCCTCTCCTCTCCTCTCCTCTCCTCTCCTCCCTCCCCCTCCTCCTCTCCTCTCCTCTCCTCTCCTCTCCTCTCCTCTCCTCTCCTCTCCTCTCCTCTCCTCTCCTCTCCTCTCCTCTCCTCTCCTCTCCTCTCCTCTCCTCTCCTCTCCTCTCCTCTCCTCTCCTCTCCTCTCCTCTCCTCTCCTCCCCTCTCCTCTCCTCTCCTCCCCTCCCTTCTCCTCTCCTCCCCTCTCCTCCCCTCTCCTCTCCTCTCCTCCCCTCCCTCCCTCTCCTCCCCTCCTCCCTCTCCTCCTCTCCCTCCCTCTCCCTCCTCCCTCCCCTCCTCCTCCCTCTCCCTCCTCCCCCTCTCCTCTCCCCTCCCTCCCTCCCTCTCCTCCCTCTCCCCTCCCCTCCTCTCCCTCCCCTCCCTCCTCCCCCTCTCCCTCCCTCTCCTCCCCCTCCCTCCTCCCCTCTCCTCCCCTCCCCTCCCTCCCTCTCCTCTCCTCCCCTCCCTCCCCCTCCTCCCTCCCTCCCCTCCCCTCCTCCTCCCTCCCCTCTCCTCCTCCCCCTCTCCCCTCCCCTCCTCCCTCTCCCCTCCCTCCCCTCCCTCCTCCTCCTCCCTCTCCTCCCTCTCCTCCCCTCCTCCCTCCCCTCTCCCTCCTCTCCCTCCTCCTCCCCTCCCCTCCCCTCTCCTCCCCTCCTCTCCTCTCCCTCTCCCCTCCCTCCCCTCCCTCCTCCCTCCCCTCCTCTCCTCTCCCTCCTCCCCCTCCTCTCCTCCCTCTCCTCTCCCCCCTCCCTCCCCTCCTCTCCCTCCCCTCCTCCCCTCCTCTCCCCTCCCTCCTCCTCCCCTCTCCCTCCCCTCCTCCCCTCTCCTCCCTCCTCCCCTCCCTCCTCTCCCTCCTCCCCTCCTCCCCTCCTCCCTCCTCCTCCCCTCTCCTCTCCCCTCCTCCCTCCTCCCTCCTCTCCCTCCCCCCTCTCCCTCCTCCCCTCCCCTCCTCCCCTCTCCCTCCCCTCCCCTCCTCTCCCTCCCCCTCCCTCCTCCCCTCCCTCCCCTCCTCCTCTCCTCCCCTCCCTCTCCTCCCCTCCCTCCTCCCCTCTCCCTCCCCTCCCCCCTCCTCCCCTCCCCCTCCTCCTCCCTCTCCCCTCCTCTCCCCCTCTCCCTCTCCCCCTCCCTCTCCCTCCTCCTCCCCTCCTCTCCTCTCCCTCCCTCCCTCTCCCTCCTCCCTCTCCTCCCCCTCCTCCTCTCCTCCCTCCTCCCTCCCTCCCCTCCTCCCCTCCTCCCCTCCCCCTCTCCTCTCCCTCCCTCCTCTCCCCTCCCCCTCCCTCCCCTCCTCCCCTCCTCCCCTCTCCTCCCTCTCCTCTCCCCCTCCCTCCTCCTCCCTCTCCTCTCCCTCCCCCTCTCCTCTCCCTCCCTCCTCCTCCCCCCTCTCCTCTCCCTCCTCCTCCCTCTCCCTCTCCCTCCCCTCCTCCCCTCTCCCTCCCTCCCCTCCTCCTCTCCCCCCTCCTCCCTCCTCTCCTCCCTCCCCTCCCCTCCTCCCTCTCCTCCCCTCCCTCCCCTCCTCCCCTCCCCTCCCTCTCCCTCCCCCTCCCTCCCCTCCCTCCTCCCCCTCCCCTCCCTCTCCCTCCTCCCCTCTCCTCCCTCTCCCTCCCCTCTCCCTCCTCCCTCCCTCCTCCCCTCCTCCTCCCTCCCCTCCTCCCCTCTCCTCCCCTCTCCTCTCCTCCCCCTCCCCTCTCCTCTCCCTCCTCCCTCCCCTCCTCCCTCCTCCCTCCCCCTCCTCTCCCTCCCCTCCTCCCTCCCTCCTCCCTCCCTCTCCCCCTCCCTCTCCTCCTCCCCTCCCTCCCCTCCTCTCCCTCCCCTCCCTCCTCTCCCTCCTCCCCTCCCTCTCCCCTCCCCTCCCCTCCTCTCCCTCCCCTCCCTCCCTCTCCCCCTCCTCTCCCTCTCCTCCCTCCCTCCTCTCCCTCTCCCTCTCCCCTCCCCCCCCTCCTCCTCTCCCCTCTCCTCCCCTCCCCCTCCTCCTCTCCCCTCTCCTCCCCCCTCCCCTCCCCTCCCTCCTCCCCTCCCTCCCTCCTCCCCTCCCCCCTCCTCCCTCCCCTCTCCCCCTCTCCTCTCCCTCCCCTCCCTCTCCCTCCTCTCCCTCCCCCTCTCCTCTCCCTCCCCTCCCTCCTCCCCTCCTCCCCTCTCCTCTCCTCCCTCCCTCCTCTCCCTCCTCCCCTCCCCTCCCCTCCCCTCCTCCTCCTCTCCCTCCCTCCCTCTCCCCTCCTCCTCCTCCCTCCCTCCTCCTCCCCTCCCTCTTCCTCCTCTCCCTCCTCTCCCTCCCCTCCTCCTCCCCTCCTCCCTCTCCCTCCTCCCCCTCCCCTCCTCCTCTCCCTCCCTCCTCTCCTCTCTCCCTCCCTCCCCTCTCCCTCCTCCCTCCTCCTCTCCTCCCCCCTCCTCTCCTCCCTCTCCCTCCTCCCCTCCCTCCTCCCTCTCCTCTCCCTCCCCTCCTCCCTCCCCTCTCCTCCCTCCCCTCCTCCTCCCCTCTCCTCTCCTCCTCCTCCCTCCCTCTCCCTCTCCTCCCCTCCCTCCTCCCCTCCCTCCCTCTCCCTCCCCTCTCCCTCCTCCCTCCTCCCCTCCTCCTCCCCTCTCCTCCCTCCCCTTCCTCCTCCCTCCTCCTCTCCCTCCTCCCTCCCTCTCCTCCCTCCTCCCTCCTCTCCCCTCCTCCCTCCCTCCTCCTCCCTCTCCCCTCCCTCCCTCCCTCCCTCTCCCTCCTCTCCCCTCCTCCCTCCCTCTCCTCCCTCCCTCCTCCTCCCTCCCCTCCTCCTCCTCTCCCCTCCCTCCCCTCCTCCCTCCCTCTCCCTCCTCCTCCCCTCCCTCCCCCTCCCTCTCCTCCTCCCTCCCCTCCTCTCCCTCTCCCCTCCTCCTCCCCTCTCCCCTCCCTCCCTCCTCCCTCTCCTCCTCCCTCCCTCCCCTCCCCTCCCCTCCCTCCTTCCTCCCTCCTCCTCCCCTCCCTCTCCTCCCTCCTCCCTCCCCTCCTCCCCTCTCCTCCCCTCCTCTCCCTCCTCCCTCTCCCCTCCTCCTCCCTCTCCTCCCTCCCTCTCCCTCCCTCCTCTCCCTCCCTCCCCTCCCCTCCTCCTCTCCCTCTCCTCTCCCTCCTCCTCTCCTCTCCCTCCCCTCCTCCCCTCCTCCCTCTCCCCTCCTCTCCCTCCTCCCTCTCCCTCCTCCCTCTCCTCTCCTCTCCCCCTCCCTCCTCTCCTCTCCCTCCTCTCCTCCTCCCTCCCCTCCTCCCTCTCCCTCCCCTCTCCCTCCTCCCTCCTCCCTCCCCTCTCCTCTCCTCCTCCTCCCTCCTCCCCTCTCCTCCCTCTCCCCTCCCTCCCTCTCCCTCCCCTCCTCCCTCTCCTCCCTCCCTCCTCCCTCCTCCTCCCCTCCCTCCCCTCCTCCCTCCCCTCTCCTCCCCTCTCCTCCTCCCTCCCCTCCTCCCTCCCTCTCCTCCCCTCCTCCTCTCCCTCCCTCTCCCCCTCCTCCCTCCCTCTCCCCCTCTCCCTCCTCCTCCCTCCCCTCTCCTCCCTCTCCCCCCCCTCCTCCCCTCTCCCTCCTCCCTCCCCTCCTCCTCCCTCCCTCTCCTCTCCTCTCCCCTCCTCCCTCCTCCCTCTCCTCTCCCTCCTCCCTCTCCTCCTCCTCCTCTCCTCCTCCCTCCCTCCCCTCCTCTCCCTCCCCTCTCCTCCCCTCTCCTCTCCTCCCTCCCTCCTCCTCTCCCTCCTCCCCTCCTCCTCCCCCCTCTCCTCCTCCCTCCCTCCCCTCCTCCCTCCTCCCTCCTCCTCTCCCTCCCCTCCCCTCCTCCCCTCCCCTCTCCTCTCCTCCTCCCTCTCCCTCCTCCCTCTCCTCCTCCTCTCCCCTCCTCTCCCTCTCCCCTCCTCTCCTCCTCCTCCCTCCCTCCCCTCCTCCCCTCCTCCTCCCCCTCCTCCCCTCCCTCTCCCCTCCCTCCTCCCCTCCCCCTCCTCCTCTCCTCCTCCCTCTCCTCCTCCCCTCCCTCTCCTCTCCTCTCCCTCCTCCCCTCCTCCCCTCCCTCTCCTCCTCCTCCCCTCCTCCTCTCCTCCCTCCTCCTCTCCTCTCCTCCCCTCCCTCCCCTCCTCCCTCCTCTCCCTCCCCTCCTCCCTCCTCTCCCTCCTCCCTCCTCTCCTCCCTCCTCCCCTCCTCTCCCTCCTCCCTCCCTCTCCTCCCTCCCCTCCCTCTCCCTCCTCCCTCCTCCTCTCCCTCCCTCCTCCCCTCCCTCCCCCTCCTCCTCCCTCCCTCCTCTCCTCCCCCTCCCTCTCCCTCCTCCTCCCTCCTCCCTCCCCTCCTCCCCTCCCCCTCCTCTCCCTCCTCCCCCCTCCCTCCTCCTCTCCCCTCCCTCCCCCCTCCCCCTCCTCCCCTCCTCCCTCTCCTCCCTCCCTCCCTCTCCCCCTCCTCCCTCTCCTCCCTCCCTCCTCCCTCCCCTCCTCCCTCCCCTTCCTCCCCTCCCCTCCCCCTCCCTCCTCCTCCCCTCCCTCCCCTCTCCCTCCTCCCTCCCTCCCTCTCCCTC